>NW_024735145.1:182500-250000 GCF_018991925.1 Homarus americanus
TCACGGAGACACGATGTTCCTCGCCTACACAAACAAGTTTGACGCTTCACCCAGTCTTACGTTAACCTGACCTGACCATGACGTAACCTACGACGAACCCTGCGTGACCCAACGTAACCGTGAGTGACCTAACTTTACCTTGGCGTGACTTAACCTAACTTAACATTGCGTGACAGTAACATAATGCTAACCTAACGCATCTAACACTAATCTAAAACTAATCTATCGTAATTTAACGTTAACCTACACCAACCTAACGCACTCTAACACCAACCTAACCAAACCTAACGCACTCTAACACCAACCTAACCAAACCTAACGCACTCTAACACCAACCTAACCAAACCCAGTACAGTACTCTGGGAGGACCCCCTCTCCCCGTCTCCCTCGCCACCATAGCGTTCATCATTTTTTTTCTCCCAGGTGTGGTGCGGTGCGTTCAACCAGCAAGTTTCTATATAGGATGGTGTACGATCAACTACAGAAAGTGCTTGGGTAGACGCTATGTAGACCCAGAAGATAATGAAACGTGTGACAGGCTATAGTCATGTACGTTTTTTTGCTGTGTCTGTGTTATGTATGTTTTTTCCTGTGTCTGTGTTGTGTAACGTTCATCATTTCTCTCTACTTGATCCTCTTCGCCACTGATCGGTTATAAAAAAAATCCGGAAATGCCTTTTGATCATTTTCACCAAGGTCAACCTATCCATCTCTGCTATGAAGTCTTCCCGCCTTTTCTCTGACAGTTTTGGGAGGAACTTTCTTCTAAATTCTCCGGCACAACGAAGACTTATGTCCACAATTATCCGAAGTTTTCGTTTTAGAAGTTGACCCGACTATGTGTGTGTGTGTGTGTGTGTGTGTGTGTGTGTATGTGTATGTGTATGTGTGTGTGTGTGGGTGGGTGGGTGTATAGCCGTCTTCTTCACACACACACAATTATACAATCACAAATTTCATAAATAAACTGTCACATTTCAACCCCTGAAATAACCCCTTACCACCAAAAAAACCCCACAAATAATCACAGCAATTTTTCTTGAGTCACCCACAAAAATGTCTACGTTTTCTATGAGGGCTTTTGACCGAGCGTCTAACACCATAGAAAACGTTCCAAAAGATACAATGTTATAACAGATACTACGAACATGAATACTGGAGTTCGACCACGTATAAAAACAGACAGCAATTATCAACAAAAACTAACTTAAATTAAACCAAATAGGATCAAGTCATCGTTAAAATTGGTTTATTTAGTTGGTATTTATTATCTAGTGTTTTATTAAATGGTTTAACTATCCAATAGGTTCATGTTATTAAAAGAACCACAACCCAAACATTTAGACGCGAACACCAGTAGAGTACAAGACAGCTCAAGAAATAATAAACTGAATTAAATCTACAACATCAGGTAAGTTTCCCCCAAATGAGAGGTGGTGTTGTTGTATGTAAACAAGATAACACTAACATTATGACCGATAACACCCAAGATAACCGATATCTGGTAAAACCCATATAATATCACGTACTTACCTGTTATCACAGACATATCACTTAAATGTGGTAATTTTGTATTTCACAAATTGATTTAAAGAAACATACGAAATATATCCTTATTTTTAACACTTACTTTGAACTCTTATGACATGGAAAGGAACTCTGCAACAGCAACAACCTAGGAAAAGATATTACGTTCATTATCATTTTGAGAGAGAGAGAGAGAGAGAGAGAGAGAGAGAGAGAGACCTCCAATACATATCCATACTCCCAAACTCAAAGCCTTCTGGACCAACAGCGATCAATGACGTCAGCAACTCGGTAGTCATTACCTCCCTGACGTCATCCGCCTCATGACGTCATCATCATGCAGTAGGCCAGGATTTTGTGACCATTAATCATCTTTACCGACCATTTAATTTGTGGACTGGATGAATAAAAACATTAGCATGGGTACAGTTGATTGAAATTGTCTTTTAAATTACTAATTATCATTAAAGGTAGTTAATTAACGATGAAAGCTAATTAATTGTGTTGTCATATCATTTACCTTTGAGGATATTAAATGAGCGAATTTTGACCGTTAAGTTTCACGGGGTGGCGTTCACTAATGAGGAAAATGACGGCCGCTGGCCACCAGATAGCGCTGCCTGAAATCCCAGCTCTTGACGTCATACGCTATCGCCCATGGTCACCACAACTACATCCTAGCTCTATACTGGGAGTGCCAGAACAATGCCACAGGAAACGGACACTGACAACACGGGAAGGACAGTGTCAGACAAGAAGGAAAGTAACTAGAACAATAGCACAGAGAGGCCATGCCAGTATAAGGACGCCTGTTCCTATGCGATGGACAGTGACGGTACAGAGGCACTAAGGAGGGCGAGAACAGTGTCACTCCTCCACACAAGGGACGGGGCAGTGGCAGTATAAAGGGCAAGAGTGATGACGTTACACAGCCAGGACCACACCACGAGGCTCAGGTCACCACTGAGCCAACACACACACTTTCACTTCTGGCTTCTGACGGGGCGACCTGCCAGCGGAGAAAGTTACCGGCTCTGCCCGCGAACACAATTCCCAGCCACTGTTATAAGCTTCCCAAAAGACAAGACAGTAATAACACTAAATTACCTAAGAATTAACTACATTTTATGCTAGATTAACAAATTCTAACAGATAAATTTAACAACATACGGTACATATCAAGGAAAGTTTCTATTTACTAACTTAAAGATCAGACTTAACATCTGTCCACGAAAATTACAAATCCTAACAAATTAAATTATAACTTCCACGGAATTAAATTTATTCTGTATTTTTCTCATATAGTTAAGTATAAACAAAAACTAGACAGATTCAAGGAGACATTAATGCGTTAGGTTGTGATGGCAATTAATATTAATACATTAAACTGTCTCAAGGCTGGTCAACGCCCTCCTAGCCTTAAGCAAACATCGCCTTGGTCCCAAACGCTATATACTGAAGTACTTTTGCTAATTTATTCATAAAACGCGATAACCTCCTCATAACACCAAGCAGTCTATTCATCACGACCAATATTGTTTCTCATTTATAAATATTATATTCACTCAGTCAAAAACGTCCCTCATACGCCTGTTATTCTATCACCACCCCAATAATAATAATAATAATAATAATAATAATAATAATAATAATAATAAAAACTACTACTAATAATAATAATAAAAATAGTAATACGTCAACACAAGTACTTCAGAAAGCCTCGTCAACAGTAAAAGTGGCGGGGGGGGGGTGGGGGGGGTCGATAGAGCAAACATGTATAATTACGAAACCCAATTACTGTACCGCCTCTAACCACTTGATGTCCGCTTTTAAAATCCACTCTCCCGACACAACACACAGTACATCATGTTATTCGACAAAGAGAACAGTTACCTCGCCATGCTAGGAACAACACAAAAACACCAAGTCGTAGTTAAACGGTGTAATATTTTTTTAATTATTATTTACCCCAAAATCTTAAATAGCCAAATATTAACCTAATTTCACAAAGGTAGATTACGATGTTTAATCAATCAAGTGAAATAAGCTTAGCTCATCTAATCGCGCGATCCTATCATATACAGTATAATCCTTAGCCAGACACATCACTAACTCAAGGCACAGCACTACAACACATCTTGGTCAAGTGCGGGAGAGCAGAGAGTGACCCACATCTGGGAGGCATTGCTATTCTGGCACCAAGCTGGCAGAAAATGGTGCCGGTGGTCGGGGTTGTGGTGGCAACATTCTCTTCACCAGGTTAAGTGAGATAAGGGAAGCTAACTTACTCAATA
Source organism: Homarus americanus (assembly GCF_018991925.1). Lineage (NCBI taxonomy): Eukaryota > Metazoa > Arthropoda > Malacostraca > Decapoda > Nephropidae > Homarus > Homarus americanus. Next base: position 186,322 of record NW_024735145.1, read on the forward strand.
ATAATATTCATTCTTGTGTACAGTGTATTTTATATTATTGTGAGAAAAAGAGAGAGACTTATCCTTACCCTGATCAATCTCTATAAACATCTCAAACTAATTCCCGCCCACTTCATACATTAATTTTCATCCAGTTAATAATTTATTTTTCACAACACTTCTTTAGCTTTTTAACACTATGATTCGTGATGTCTGAATTAAGACTAACACAGTTTGTATTCTGCTATGGTGTTCCCCCCCCCCTTCCACAACATGGCCCTTTGTTTCCCCCTTCCACAAGGCCCTTTGTTCCCCCTTCCACAACATGGCCCTTTGTTTCCCCCTTCCACAAGGCCATTTGTTCCCCCTTCCACAACATGGCCCTTTGTTTCCCCCGTCCACAAGGCCCTTTGTTCCCCCTTCCACAACATGGCCCTTTGTTTCCCCTTCCTGGCCATTTGTTCCCCTTCACAACGCCCTTTGTTTCCCCTTCCACAAGGCCATTTTGTTTCCCCTTCCACAACATGGCCCTTTGTTTCCCCCTTCCACAACATGGCCCTTTGTTTCCCCCTTCCACAAGGCCATTTGTTTCCCCTCTTCACAACATGGCCCTTTGTTTCCCCTTCCACAAGGCCATTTGTTTCCCCTTAACATGGCCCTTGTTTCCCTTGTATTTGCCCTTCCACAACATGCCCTTGTTTCCCCCCTTCCACAAGGCCATTTGTTCCCCTTCCCACAACACTTGGCCCTTTGTTTCCACAAAGGCCATTTGTTTCCCCCTTCCAGCAACATGGCCCTTTGTTTCCCCCTTCCACAGGCCCCCCCTTCCACAGCCATTTGTTTCCCTTCCACAACATCCCCCCTTCCCCCTTGTTTATCCACAGGCCCTTTGTTCCCCTTCCACAACATCCACAAAGCCATTGCCTCCCCTTCCACAAGGCCATTTGTTCCCCTTCTACATTGTTTCCCCCCAAAGGCCATTTTGTTTCCCCTTCCACAACATGGCCCTTTGTTTCCCCCTTCCACAAGGCCATTTGTTCCCCCTTCCACAACATGGCCCTTTGTTTCCCCCGTCCACAAGGCCCTTTGTTCCCCCTTCCACAACATGGCCCCTGTGCGGTATACGCCATCACCTCATACAACCCAGCATCACATATGACCTTCACATCCAAAACAAAGCAAAGACTACCTGATCTGTTTTCTATTAATATTGACTTATATTATACTGTATACTGTAGTCCCTCCACAAAAGTCCTGTCGCCTCTCATGAACCACGAACCCCAATATTCAGACTCGTGAATCCGAAGCATTTACGGACAGAATAATGCATTACTGTCTATTGCTTCGGGTTCATGAGTGTGAATCACAGTGGACAGGAGAGGCGACAGGACTCTTGTGGGGTACCTGTACCTGTAAACTTCTGTACTGTACTGTATTGGTATCATAGGCTACTGTAGGGGCATGTATTATTACAGTACAGTACACACTTTCTGTATTATTTAATTTTGTGTTCACTATTAAACTAAACTGCGTGCATTATTACAAATCAGTACAGTTGAATAAAAAGTACTTTACTGTATAAACAAGCAAAGAACCAAAATAATTACAACAGATAAAAGGTACTGTATTCGTATAGGTAAAATATAATGTACTACAGTATAATCAAGGTGTTATGAAAGTACTGTAGTCTGCATGGATCTATTGTGGAGTGAAACAATACAATACACTGTAGACATATACTGTTGCTACTAACTGTATAAAAAGCACTCATTTAAGACATTATCTCATAACCGCTATGTTAGTTGGTAATACAATATAATTTAAATCAATATAACTGTTACCTAATCATAGAATAAATTTTTAATGCATTTCCCTCTGAACTTGCCTAGCTTATACTACAGACAGGCAAGGGGAGACCTAATTGAGGTATATAAGCATCTCAAAGGGCACTACACTCTCTCGTCAACTTACGACATATTCAACGACAGCCATGGTCGTATAAAATATTCTTCACATTACGTATTTTCGAGTCCCGATGTTAGTGATCGCGCTGTGTACTGACAATTTTTTTTTTGTAATTCCTTATGAAATGGCTGGCAAGTGTAAAAGTGAGAATTCTCGTGGTGCTGAGAAGAAAAAGAGACACCCATTTTAGAATTTCTATGTATTATTTTCGCCTTCTCAACTTACAACCTGGTTGTCCGGACGGAACCCCGTCGTAAGTCGAGGAGAGACTGTACTCAGTCGAGTGCCCTTACCTGGAGCTGGCGGACACTCGCCCCACAAGGGGTCACAGCTCAAGGTTGAAGAAGCCACAAGTCCAGAAAACTGTGAGGGGTAACTTTTTCAGAGTGAGAGTTGTGAACTCTTGGAACATTCTGCCAGAGAGCGTTGTGATGGCACCGAGTGTGAGCTCTTTCAAGACCAGACTTGACAAGAACTGGGGCAGGTTCAGATACATTCAGGATCCAGTGCATGCCCAGTACTTACCAACAGTGCATAACAGACGTGACCGATCGCCAAAGCGGCTAAAGAGCCAATCAGTGGTGAAGAGGATAAATGTAAAAAAAGCAGCACTTGTGGCACATGATTCACTCATATTAATGTACCTGCATTGTTTATCTAATTACTGTACTGTACTGTATAATCAGCATGCATGTTATATCTAAAAAAAAAAAAAATCAGAGGCATATCTTCTTTATCTCAAAATCTTGGTGCATCCTTCACTGATAGCACTGACCCTGTAGCATTTAAAAATCATGAACTTTAAAGAAAACAATTAATTTTCTAACTGGGGTAACTTACTTTTCTATACAGTATACTGTACAGTACATTATCTTCTTTTTCCCACTTACTTACTGTTACAACAACCATATATGACCTCAGCAGGAATACTCTACTATAATACAGTACAGTACCGTATAAAGTAAAAAAATAATAACATACTGTACTGTATATGGTATAACCAAGATTAATAGAGTTGCAAACTTTGTATTATGTCACTATGTTTAATGATCTTATGTAGTTAAGATAAAATTGTGCGAGACTAACTAATTATATATCAGATGGATCGCCATGTAATATTATGAATGCCTTTATCTCAGCAGGTTTTGACCACATCAATAAATATTGAGAGCGTCAAAAGGCGGGTTTCAATCATTCCCTCCAACTTGCCCGTCACCTTTCCATCCTTAACTAAGGCGGTTGCGGCGATAACACGTAATATATCCTCAATAACCTATGCATCTTGATCTACCCTGATTAGTTATGTTGATACTAAGTTTGATCACCGTGTCATTTAAATTTTCACTGCCCTGATTAATTTTGAAAATGAACATAGCAATTTAGGATTACTGGATTATGGCATCCAGTGCAGTCAATTGATTTAAAAAAATCTCACTCCACAGACAGTATTTGACTTTTCATCCCTAATAAAATTTATTCTTCCATTAACCTACTACTGTACTGTAAATCTAACCCATTTAACCTAATCAATCCTACTGCACAAACCAGATACAGTATTAACTCCAGTACTAATGAAAGTGAGCGCAAGGAAATATTAGGCGCAAATGAATAACATGTTAAAGATTTCCCTCATTATTCAACTTGCTTTACCAAAATCCAATAAAAAAATAAAATGTTAACTGTAAATTTCAATGTAGTGTTCTAAATACATCCGCATGTATTTCACACCACAAAACTATATAAAATACCGTACAGTACAGGAACTAGAAATATAAATCAGATACAGCGTACAGTAGATCCAGGTACAATATTGCACACCTGGACCATAATGCATAAAATAAACATCAAATAGCCACTATAAAACGTATCCATCAATAACTCCCTATTTCTTCACAGCTTCAAGGTGCATTCTGACGAGTTTAATACAGTAGCTACCTGTGTCAATTATCAGTGGTCTTCAATCTGATTACACAATTCTAAAGGCAATTTAATACATTTTTTTTCACTTTTTCTTTGTTACCTCACCATATTTGTTCTCTATGTATTAATTCTAACATCCATAATAATCCTACTAAAAAATTAACGATATAAAGTGGCGACCCTCTCCTTAACAACCAACCTATCCCTGGATGGATATACAGTACTGCATATTTCTTGTATTACGTACAGTGTTAGGTTCCGTTAGGTAAGTTTGTATGACAAGGAAGGACGAAAGGAATGTCACTATTCACTGGCTTGGAAACTTTCTATCACTTAGCATCTGAGGTCAGTCAGTTGGTCGGTGTGCAATGTTTTCATCAACAGTCACACACGCAACATGGCATTGATCACACTGCAGGAGGGGTGAGAGCAGTGTATTTTTAGGGACAAACTCAGGACAAAACTTGAATAGAAAACTGCCATTCCTCCACCCAATTTGCTTTAGTCTTGATGTAAGAAATAAGTATTCTTCTATAAATATTTTTCGTTAGGTGGCCGGATAACCCGGACCATTGTCGTTAAATATTACTACCAAACATCAGACACAAACACCTCGGCCAATTTTCCACTTAAAAGAAGCAAATTTTTAAGTCACATAACACTTACACTGTATACCACTACTGATTATTGTACATATCTCTCTTTCTCAATCCTCATGACCCGTTCCCAATCAGGAATATGCCACACAGGTACCACCACACCACCTCCCCAAATCTGTTTCTGTTAACTCCCTCATAGTCAGCGTTAGAAGGGAACAAACTATAAAGCTTAGGATAAAAATTAATATCTTACTTTAATCAAATTAATATTAGTTTGTAACATGAGGTTTAAATATCCAGAAAAATATGGTCATAACCTCAACAGATTAAGGCTTATTTTAACTAACTCCAAGTTTATAATCAATACTAGGTGTTGGTAAACGATATAAATTAGTAGAATATAAATTTCTCTAACCTTCAGCCTATCACATACAGTATATTAAAATACAACGTTTCTATATAAAGGAAAATAATATCACCACTTAGGTTTGGTCTAGCTCACTACATGTTTACAGTCAATATTGGAGAAGGGTAAACTGCAAGAATTAATTATATACGTGTGTAACTATAATGTCTTCTTCACATATATAGTGTATAATATGGGGCTTTAAACCAGATGATAACCACGATATATGCCTCCCAGATCCTCCCCCCTCCTCTTACATTAACAGAGACATTCCCGGCCTGGGGTGCCTTACCTTGCTATTCTCTGGACTCGGCTGGAATTCTGATGCCAGTGAGAGGCTAAAGACTCCCTCAGGTGTAGTGTGAAAGAGCAGTAAAGTCAGTAAATAAGGTAGTGTGGTCGCCCGCAGCACCACCAACAAGCACAACAATAACAAACGTCTTATATGGCGTCATCGGCTGCCAGGTCACGTGACTCACAGCTTCACCCACCTGACAGTAGATGGTGGGAGCCGCGCTACTGCTCTCAAATATGGACAAATTACCCTTATCTCAGTGGCCAATTAGACATAATGCTCTTCCTTGTTGCCATATCCACCCATTGGTAGGTGTTAGACCGTGTTATAGCTGTGGAGATGTCTGTCTCACGTCACGCACTCTCGTCTCTGATCAACTAAGGTCATTATCTCCGAGCAAATTACATTTTCCGAAAGACCTAATTACTATTATCAGTGCACTGTCATTATCGCGCGTGTTGGATAATGTTATATTAGCGATATGGTGTGTTGTTCTGATTCTTATCACATAATAATGTCTGTTTGATCACCTAGGAATATATAGCTGTGAAACTAGACATATTCTATTCATTTAAATAACCAATTAACTCTATAAATAACAACGTGTTATCGTGTGTGAGTACTGTAGAAATAATGCGGGTGATATGGTGTAGCTGGTACCTGTGTTATGTATAGTGTATTCGACTGCCACATCATGTTTTGCACCAAAATTAATATTTCTCAATTAAAAGTTTTCTTCTACGGATAATCATGTTAACAATGTACTTAATGGAGAGTTTATTGAACAATTTAAGTCTCAGCATCGTCAGTTGAACAAAAGTTATTGTCATTTTTAAGATGTAAACGCTATTACATAATTTACATGCTGGCTGCGTGCCAATTATGTAACTTAGTTTTCCTCCTGTGAGAACCTTGTTACCTTACCTCACTGTACAATACATAACACAATGTAACCGACACGACCACCATTCTTGAAGATTGACAAAATACTCCATATAACTAAACACACAACATTTCTCTAACTCTCGGTAAAATGTTATATCGATCATCGTATCTATACAAGAATAAATTAATTGTTGGTGGAGTGAGATTAACCACAGTTGTTAATTTACTGTACACATGAGGGGGCGGGGATGAGGGGGGGGGGTTCATTAAATGTATCACAGTGTTTCATAAGTGTTTTAGGTGGAGGTGTAACCAATTGAGGATGTTCTTAAAAAGATAAATAAATTAAAGAAAACAAAATCCCCAGGGCCGGATGAATTTTTCCCTCGAGTTTTGAAAGAGTGTAAGGAACAGATTAGCGGACCCCTTGTAAATTTATTTACAAAATCTTTAGACACGGGAGTTGTGCCAGACTTGTGGAAACAGGCAAATGTAGTACCCATGCACAGGCCAACAGGTCTATTGCACTCCTTATTTTCTTATGTTCTTATGTTCAGTCACTGATGGATGAGTAGCCTAGTTTAAACCAATAATTTGAGCAAAAATAAACTGAACGTCAACCAGACACACATGTAATTATCCTCTGCAACGTAAACATGTTATATAAGTCAACACGTACAGCTTTTTTTTTCCCTGTACATTTTTTCAGTCATGTTAGCCCTGACAATCTCTTCCTCGACAGTCCTTAACACGATCCTCTAATGTTATAATGTTATGTTAGAGCAAATTAGGCTAAGTCATTAAATTAAACGTCTTGAAAATATAGCCGTGTGGTGTTGTGTACTAGTGTGTTTGTTTATTTGTGAGGCTGATTAAATTAAGCAATTAAGGTTCAACAGGTTAACTAAATTATAACACTAGTCTCTGGACGGCGAGGGATAAAACCAGTCTTCACCCTTTGTATCTGATCGTCTGTAACAGATCTCTCCAATACTTACACAAATAGTAAAAATAATATCATAGAAAATGTAATATTTCGAGCAGATTTAGGCTCAGTTATAAAAAAACTAGTGTGGGTGTTTGCTAGGCTATAAATATCCCGTGTCATCAACCTGGGTTTTTATATAGCGAGGGAATAAGAGGTTACTGCGTCATACACTGACGTCTTGGAACTCAATAATGCATAATATTAGTAACGTCTAACAGCACACGCTAACAATGATTTTCAATGGGTAAGTTGTAAGCCTTTTAATTATAGCCTGACTGTTAAAATATCAAGTTAAAGAGACGAATTCTTCAGAATATACGAGAGACCAAGTTTTTATTGTAGTGAAAAAATGAGACGTCAACGCATGCGCCCTATTGATCTCGATGCTGACGTAGTTGTTGCCACGACTATAGGATCGATGGCTCGACTCTTCTCTCATTCACTACCCACACCTGGATCCACTGACCGCACGCCTTCCTTTCCTTCGGCTGCTATCTGAGATCTGGAAACCTGTCGTACACTAAGGGAACATTTACATAACCTGTGCTTAAAGAAGTTAGAATTTACATCGCCAAGGAAAAATAACGAAGGAAGAGTTTGCAATTTAAGTGTGTGAACCCAGTGAGGGGAACCTAACCATGTTTTGGTTACGACTGGCTGCTGCCATATGTTGCTTCACGTGTTTGTACGCTCGTAGGTTTCCCTCTTACGATTATTTCGATGACAGATTCCTCCTCCAGATGAAGAACCTCCTGGGTGACCGTGAAGCTGGGAAGGTGAGTTGATCCAGTGACAATGACAGATATAACGAACCAAAGCGTCGCAAATGTAGTACAGGTACAGCACAATATATATGCCTCACAAAATACCTTTCACTTGGGAATATACAGTACAAAATTACATGTTTTTACCGAGGATGAGAGTTGATTTGGTCAAATTTAGTGATTTTTTTTACTATTCTTATATGCTTGATTTAACCATATGTTTATCTTTTATAAGAAATATATATTGACCAAAATGGAAATAAGTATTTTGAATTATTACTAGAGTCAACATTGGTTAAATCACCTTAATTCGCCCTTGAACGCCTGGTCTACCTGTGTATATATTGAGAAAAATAAATACAAATCTTGTTCGACGATTTTACTTGGTCTATCGCTACCACTTCCAACACCTGTACGTAATTTGCATTCATGACGACGCAACAGCTGGTGTGGGTGTGGGTGGGTCACTAGATATTTACACCTCAGAGAAGAGCAAGACAAATGTACAGTAGAGAACGACAGAATATATTGGAACAAGAAATATTTAGTTCCACTGTATTCGTCTACAAAGTGAATCTTATCTCTACACCACCATATTCAGAGTTCAGTGAAATTATATACGTGTAAAATCTTCTTCTGTGAATAGAACATTTCGACGTTTGTAAAATAATTAAACAATCAAGTAATGAATGCAAGTCGATCACTATGTTGGCTTGATATTTGAATATGATGATGAGTAGAATTTATTTAATGTGCTTTATTAAAAATATTATAATGGTACATGTTGAAGGGATAACATTAAAGGTTGAGAATTGAAATTATTTTGGGAACTGTGTGTGTGTGTGTGTGTGTGTGTGTGTCAAGACAATACAGATGGTCTTTAGCTGGTCTTGGGGTCTCTAGTACACACCATAGTGGTCTCTATTACACAACATAATGGTCTCTAGCTGTGTTTTCACGTTTAATGTACAGTTCTCTTCCACCAACCTTATCACCGATGACCTCTTGACCTCCTGCAGGGCGTGATCCCAGCGAGCCGTCTGCAAGAGGATCGAAGCTGGCAGCCCAAAGTGAACCTGGGTCAGGTGTCAGGAGTGTCCTTCGATCCTGAGGGACGACCTGTCTTCTTCCACAGGAGCATACGGATCTGGGACTCCAAGTAAGTATCACTCAGGTATCACCCAGGTATTACTCAGGTATCGCCCAGGTATTCACGTCAATAAAAGTCGGTCCCATTTGTTTGTATTTCTGTAACGTGAGATTATATTAATTATCGATAAGGACAGGTTACATTCATATTACAAATTTACAGTAAATTAATTTTATTTGTGAGTTAGAGATAACATAGATAATAATGTCTAATATTTACTACATAATGCAGGAGGTCAAGATGTCATCGGTGATAAGGTTGGTGGAAGAGAACTGTACATTAAACGTGAAAACGCCGTGTAATAGAAAATGACGTTTTTATTGATACGAGATTATCAATTGAAAAGGGTGAATTATTATTTACAAACATCAATTAATTTGTATTTGGTGAGTCTGTTTACATACGAGATAATGATGGTGTATAGTAAGTTACCTGGACATTAATTCATTCTCTCTGGTGGGTTTCAGTACATTCAACGCGACGAACCACTTCCAGGGAGGAGGGCCCCTGCAGGAGGATGTGGTGGTGGTGCTGGAACCTGACACTGGTGATGTCATCCGCTCCTGGGGCCACGGTCGGTTCCTCCTCCCTCATGGCATCACCGTCGACGATAAGGGAAACACTTGGCTCACTGATGTAGGCCTCCACCAGGTGTTTAAGGTGAGGCATACTTCTTCAGGCAGGTAATGTAGGTAATGCCTCTTGTTATTAGACATTTTATGAGGTAGAATATCGAAAGTCAACTCCATATTTAAAAACCTGGAAGAACTTGTATATAATTAAGGAGTATTTTGATAAATTAAGATCAATGGTGTTGTTGGTTCAGCAGAAATATTTGTTGGTTGTTTGCTTCTGTGCTGTAACAAATAAAGTCATTAAACATGTACTCTGCTTCATATATATACCTATACACTTAAGAATACCTCACCTTTACAGTTCGCTCCTGAAAGTGAGGAACCAGAACTGACATTAGGCGAGGCTCAAGTCCCAGGGAGTGACGACAGGCACCTTTGTAAGCCCACTAATGTAGCTGTAGCCTCCTCTGGGGACTTCTTCGTGGGTGACGGCTACTGCAACGCTCGCATCCTTCGCTTCTCTCCTGACGGAACACTCAAAGATCAGTTCGGTCACCAAGGTCAGTTTATACACCGACATGAACCAATATTTTCTGTTCAATATATCAGATCCACGTCACATCCTCACGATTATCTGATACAAGTGTTAAATATACCGCTATGTATTATTCACTCGTACAGTATTACACGATCATAAATAAGTTAGGTTGGGTTGGATTAGACTGAGATTATATAGACTGGTAATACATAGATTGGTAATATATATACAATAGACTGGTAATACATAGATTGGTATTATATAGACAGACTGGTAATATATAAACAGACTGGTAATATATAGATAATGTTGGTGATACAGGAAGCGACGGCAGCCCATCGTCCCTGTTCGTGCCCCATGGACTGGCATTGGATGAGTCCCGTGACCTGCTGTGTGTGGCTGATCGGGAGAACCATCGGGTAGTGTGCATCAGTGCGGGACTCCTGAATGACAAGAACTTCGGCGAGCCCTTCATGACCCTTCAGGGACCTAACCGTGGCCGAGTCTTTGATATTGCAATCCATAGTTAGTTGTTATGTCTCTCCATGTTATTTATACCTCAGACATTAAGTTATAATTGGTCTAGGGGCCATTTGACCACCATTTTATGTATACATCAATGGATACACAAATGAAGGTGTTAACTACTGACGAAGCACTAACCTGAGCTTCCTCCTCCAGGTGGTAGGTTGGTGGGTGTGAGTGGCAGTGATGTGGAGGGCGGTGCTACAGGTTTCACAGCTGACCTCAGTAATGGTGACCTCCTCGATATCTGGGGACCTATAACAGTAAGTTTCCTGTATGACCTCAAATGGTAAGAGGTCAAGTGTTTTTGTTTTTATTAATATTACGGATTATGTGATGATTAGTCTCTTCCGAACTTGATGCTACCTGGAGTCAGCTAAGGTTAGGTATAATATTTCTCCCTATTTCCACCCTACTGAGTGTGACAATTCTCTTCAGGGTTTCCACAATCCTCACTCCATCGCCGTGAGTCAGAATGGCCGGATTATTTACGTCGGTGACATCAACCCAAATCAAGTGTGGAAGTTCATCGTGGATAACGCAACAGGGGTGTGAGAGGCTGTGAAAGCACTAGTGTTGGGTATTGAGTGACTCTACCATCACCATCAGCAGCAGCGACAAGACCCACTATACTGCCTCCGACAACCTCCTCAACACGCAGTTCTTCGTACAGTGAAGGATGACCTGGTTTATGATTCTCTCTGTATTACTTAAAACTCCGTTAGTTGAGGACCAATTTCAGTATTGTATAACTACGTGACCCAACTTGTAATGATCGCCACATAACGTTAGCCAGAGCTGTGAGAGGCAGGTAGAAACACGTGAATTATCCATTTATCTCCAAGTATACTAATTAACACAGGTATTGATGTACTCCATGTGTGGAAGACGAACTTGGAGACGTTTATCACAGTATATGAAGGTTTTCCCCCTATATAATCAGTGGTTTAGGAAGCCCTGGTGGCGGCATAATCAGAGTGAGAATATCAAGTTTCTCTCACAGTTTAGATGTGTAGAATATCCTTGCTGCAAAGTAGAACCCCTCTTGCTGAAGAACCCGCAACACAAGGCTCTATATATACACGTCTCTTCGCCTACTGCCTTGACATCACTCACTATTACGTGCAGTTTGTTTACGTTTTTTTTGCACTGCACAATAAACAAAGCTCGTATGTCGTCAGAGTTGCAGGGTGGACGTGTGTATGTTAAGGGCTGCTGTAGGGGGGTGAGGGAAGACTGTGACAGCTTCCCGGTGATCACGAGGCCTCCTCTCATACCTAACGCGAAGGCCTCCTGGTCAGGGTATTATATTTACAAGTATAAGATTATATATAGAACTAACTTATAATATTACATAAGCTATAACTGACAGTATATATATATTTATCGTATTGACTCATTAAATCCGGGTTGGGTGAGGAAGGTTGCCTGTCAGGGAACATGAGACGTCTAAGACCAGTTGAGACCCAAGACCACAACAGGTGTATTTAGTATCAGTATTATGACAAATGAGCCCAAGGTACCGAGTATTATTATATTATAGTGGATCGGTGATGAAGCAGAGGTGAACAGTGCCAAGGTGAACAACCAGGGAGAACATCTGTGGATTAGAGAACACGGTTGGGTGGCAGGGACTGAGTGGCTGAAACGAGAACATATTGTTACTTTATCACTGGTGTACTTAAGGAAGGCGATACTCTATTGCTACTTGATGTATAGTCTTGGCATGGGTGATGAAGATGGCATTGTGTTAGGTCGGTGAGAACGTCAGGGTGACAGAGTAAAATATGATCCTTTTATTTACTTCAAGTGTAGGTTTCAAGAGTGACAGAAGTGGCAGAATGAGGCATCGTCGTTCACTGAGAGAGTCGTGGTTGTCTTAAGTTGTCTACAGGAGAGGTGTAGTAAAGCCCTTCACCCCCCCATGTTCACGTAGGGTGTTGTAGTACACTGAGTGGTGTGGTACCTCCTCTCCCTCTACAGCCACCCTCCAGAACACCTCCTTCTGTAGATGAGTGTCGTGGATACTCTCTTTAGGACGGTCACTATCTCGGGAAAATTCTGGTCTGCCTGTAATAGATTGTTACATCTTTATCTATCACGTATGACCCTACATGACCTTACAGGTGACCTCGGCTGGTGCTGGATGCCGAATTTACACGTTTGAATCTTGGCATCTGACACCAGGTGGGAAGTTTACCACACACAATGGTGGCTGGACACTGACCCACAAACTAGCACAATAATGATAAGTCCGCATGTATTATTAGCAAACAATTAATAGGGATGTGAAGTAGGTATAGTGTATAGGCAGATACATATTCTTGTAGGAGGTAAAGGAAGAAGGCGACCAAGTAATCCATTATGGTGAGGTGTGGGCAGTATACCGAGGATCATGATTGAACACGTCTCATAAATTAACTTTTAATTTAACCAAACAGATCTATATTTTATAACCCGATATAGGGATCATGCTGTAAGTTTAATCCATTATTTATGATAATCTTTAACATCACAAAAATACAAAAAAACATGATATTAGAATTAAATAAATTATATGTTATTGATCTGAGACGAGGATATGTATAGTATAGTTATTGTGTACATAAGGAGGAAGCTAGGAGTTAATGCTATATCAATAATTAATAAACGTTTGCTCAAAGTATGGAGCTTAATTCAACTATATCACATAATATAATCTTAGTTAAAATATATATCTACTACCTTGTGTGATAATTATATACACAAACTCTCCCGTGTTAATCTTACATATACAACATTTCTTTATCATTGTGTTAAATATCTGTTATATTCTGAGTCCATAAGATTGAACTATTCCTTATGTAACAATTCAGACAAACTGTTTCATTGACTACTATGCAAATAATGAGTGGGGAGTGTCAGGTTGTAGCAGGTCTTGTTGTGGCTGGAACACACACACCCACACACACACACACACCCACACACACACACACACACACACACCTGGGGACCTGCTAGTGGAGTCTGTATGAATGAGTTACAGATCAAATGGGGTCCCAGTTCTAATGGGCCCCAGATATCTAACCTAAACATCGGGCTTGGGGTCCATTTAGAGTAGACTTTTAGAACTGGCCCACTGTGATCGATGCCCATTAAGACTTAAGCTCCATAAAAGTGGTGCCCCATTAGAACGAGGCCAAAGTGTTAATGGTTTGTGTGGGGGGGGGCGAGCTGACCAGCCAGACACCATGTAGGAACATTGAATTGCCATAACATTTCAGTAAAGACATTTAGTTTATCATGTTAATATGTTTTCTCATAGTGACCCTAACCTAACTTAACCTGACCTAATCTAACCTAACCACCAACACTACCTTCTCTCTTAATATCATTTACCACCACACAAGTAAATAAAGACATAATAAACATTCAATAATATTTTTTATCACGGTAGAGACAGGTCATGTTATCCTATCATGTAATGGGGATATACTGGAATCTACACTACAGACCTAACTATTGTCAGTTCATTATCTACCTACGTATATATATTCACCCTATATCAACTGAGATACTATTAAAAATATATTAAATTTTAAGCATTTCAAAGTTCATATCATATAGTAAGAAATACTATGTAGTGTTATAGCCATATGCATTAAACATATACAATTATACATATATATTTTTTGTGTGTGTTCTATATGTACTGGAGTATAATGGAGACAGCAGGTCAAAGTGAATGGGGCTTTCACCTCACGGAATAGCCCAAGCGTTTAGTTTCAGAATTCAGCGTTTAAAAAAATGGTTGCAAGTCATAGAGGCGCCAGAAGTAATGTTGCCTCAGTCATAGGACGGCCCCGGAGTTAATGGTTAGGTTAGGTTAAGTGAGCAGTATGTTCCAATATAGGTAAACAGTGTACTGTGTCGTGGTAACGTCTAGGGGCCCTACTTGATTCGGTTGCCAGACATAATCGATAACTTTAAATCTAACCTAGCCTAACATAATCTAACCTAACCTAACATACACTAACCTAACCTAACATAATCTAACCTAACCTAACATAAACTAAACTAACCTAACATAATCTAACCTAACCTAACATAATCTAACCTAACCTAACATAATCTAACCTAACCTAACATAAACTAAACTAACCTAACAGGGTACTACCTCTTGTGGGTAGATAATATTTTCCCTAGAGTTATTTTGGTGTTGGTATTACAGTTAGGTGAAATTAATCAAGTGAAATAAATGCCTCATCTTGTAAACAACACTGAACTGAAGGCTACCGTGGGTATATTTACCATCCAGTACAGTATTCAATGTGATTTTAATCCCTTCAGAGTATCGCATTTTTAGGAGTGTAAAGAGATGTATTATTACTGTATTAACTAACAAAATAAAATCTGTATAATAAATAATACGTTGGGAACTCGTCACTGTCTCGGGAGTTCTTGCTTCAAGCTGGTGATGTACTGTACCTGGTGAAGAGGGATGTATCCCCTTAGAGATAATCATTAAAACTATCATGAATGGTGTTGTTTTAATCTCCAATATGGTTAGGTTAGGTTATACCATTGGATATTACCAGCATCCTAATGTATGTATTGGTACAGTTTGTTTACTTGCACATGTACATTGTATACCAGCAATGCCTAGAAATTTATTAAGTAAATTGATATAGTTTACATTTGGTTCAGCATGTATATATATAATGCAGGTACTGTATACAATTACCAATGAACCTAGACAGTACTGGAAAACAATAGTAAACACTAAGACAATTTAACCATAAATAACTCTCATTAACTTGTATGATGACGATTTTGTACAATAAATAAATATCTACCTAAACTCATAGCCTAGACGTGTAAGGAAACAGCAAAGTGAATGATTAGAATTGCGAGGTGGATTTGGAACACTTGAATGAAAAAGCCTTGGCTGGAGTCGGGTATTGTAGGTTAGTGATATAAACGGCTTTGTTTTGGCGTTTACCTGCGACCCATTTCTGTCCAAAAACAAAATAAAAAATATATAAATTACACAAGGGTAGTACGTCTTTTTGCCCATGGGTCGCCTCGCCACAAGAAGCGGTTATAACTTTATTTAATGTATCTTATGCATCTATTACTATAACGACCATCTGACCGAACAGTAAGCTGTCAAGTGGCAAAGTGACGAAGTGGACACACATCTAGTAGAGGAAAAAATGGAGGTTTACAATTTAGTTTAGTGTGCCCTAATAGTGTCTCTTTTTCTGAGTACAATAAAGAAAAGAAAATGGATTCTTTTTGAACGATAACTTAATTAAAAAGGTAACTATGCTTCTTAAGTTAATTGCATTGTCACTTAAAAACGACCTAAATTCACATAGTTCCTTGCTGTAACACGAGCTTTAAAGAAGACACAGTGGCGGCACTTCAGTCATTAAAAACGGTTCAGTAACCGTTCTATTAGCGCGGTGTCCTTAATACGTCACCTGTAAAGCAACCTTTCACTATACTGTCGTTAAGAAAATAGAAAAACGAACAATTACTTCACCAGGGTTCATATTGACGTTATATGTGTGTTTACCTGATAAACGTTAGCACCTGAACACACCTGACCTGTTCCACACAACCACACCTGCCACCCCCCACACACACACCTATCAGTCAAACACCTTGGAATTAGCCATTAAGTGGTAGCTTAGTGGTGGTGGTGAGGATCGCCCACACACACACCATCACAAGCTAATAGTTCATCTTTGGCACTATGATCCATTGACTGTGATAGCTTTATTTAACGATTGGGGTGAAATGTTGCATCCTATTGTTGTTTGTCAAGTTTATTTGTTATGTTGAACTTCTCATTTTGTGTTATTTTCTGTTAAGATGGTTATGTTACGTAAGGTTAGGTTAGGTTGGTTAGATTAGGTTAGGTTCGGGTTAGGATGGTTAGGTTAGGTTCGGGTTAGGATGGTTAGATTAGGTTAATGTTAGGTTAGGTTAGCTTAAGGGTGGTTAATCTTGAGGCGAAATAAGCTAGGGGCTAATTTTCAGGAAGATCCAAGAAGAGGTGGCGAGAGATCCTGTACAAGACATATACACAGGATCCTCACTATCTAAAAAAATTATCAACAGTGGCACTCGAGGGCGTCTTAGGGCTGTGTGACACATGGCGAGGGAGTATCACAGGTACAAAACTTATGAGTTACCATTCTACAGGTGATAAGGCCCCGCAGGTGTTAGGTGAATGGAGCCACATCCAACCACACCCGATACAACGTTATCAGATATTCCTGTCCTCAATGTGTCAATTACCTTTCATGTTATTGTATTACCTCAAGACAACATTACAGGTACAGATACAACAACAAGTGCAGATGCAAAAACTAAAGATATTCTCAAGAACTCTGATTAATCTTACTTGTCGTTCTTCGGCATTATCAGTTCAAGCGTTGACTGTTAACTCAATGTTCATTTTGGGTGTTCAACTGTTCATCTTGTGAGTACCGTGAGATCTTCAGTTGCTCTCTTGTGTTTTATTTAATTACACGTTGATTAATTATTTCGTATGTGCTTTTTCCGTCATATTCTTGCCTTAATTTTCTAAAGATTGTAATTTTTCTGAGCGCGTCCTGTCACCCACGTTTGTTAATTGTAAAAAACAAACAAATCAGATGTATTTACGAATATGAATATCGAAAAAAAATCTACACTTAGGCAACTTATTAAATATACGATACAGAATATTATTATAATTAAATTTAGTTATTTTAAGTAGCTCTATATTTATTTTGTATAAATATATTCATTATCGATTACTATAGATCTTGACTTGACATAGGAAATTGACCCAAACCAATCTAGCGGAAACTCTATATTAATTTTGTGTCTGACAACTTGTAGAAATAACGGCGGAAAAAGGTGCCTTAAGACCATCATGTGGAAGGAGACAAGACAGACTGGCGCAGACAATGGCTCAGAACTAAAAGGCTAAAGTCTATCTGCAAAATGATTTAGTAGGTAAGAAAGTTAGACATGTCGAGTAGCTAGATAGACAGATAGATAAGTAGATATAGATAAATAGACAGGTAGAAACTATACAGATAAATATATAGGTTTAGACAGATTATGAGACAGGTAGAATCATTTATTGAGTAATGAAGTAGTGGAATAAGTAACCCATAATGTTTAAAATGAATGTAAACGTTACCTGGTGCGCAGCGGTCGTCAGTTGTCTCGGTGCGGGAGGATTGTGGTACAGTGAGACCCACACACTGGTTTCACTTCAGCTTCTCAGTTCACCTGTAGAGTTTGTGGAGGTCGGGTGTGACATACGTCGCTGCGGGCTGGATGTATCCACTATGTTTTATTTAATTAGATAGCATATGTTTAGTGTTTCATTTTGAAGAGGAGAAAATTTTCGTTAGAGTGAGTCATCAAAATGTCAGCAGAAGGTATTGATAGTCGCTGAAAATCGAGAAAAGTGTGACCCAGATCGTTGGGTTGGTGATGTGCATACTTGCCCGCAGGGGACCAGAGGTGTGTGTTTTGTTTATCGCAACTTATAGAACACACAACACTATATCATGGATCCCTGGAAGACTAAATCGAGGATTATAGCCTGCTTGTGTATCCTCTCTACCTTGATCACGCAGGTAAGTTCAGCTGCGTGCAGGAGATGTGTGTGTGTGTGTGTGTGTGTGTTTTGCTCCCCCCTTTACCTGTAGAAAGTTCGGGCAGTCAAGCCCACCTGTTGTGTTTCTACTGTGACTACACAAACGGCGTCTATAATCTTATACCGCCTCCCTGTTGATATTTAATATTATCCTCATTAATTTATTAGGAAGAATTACTTTTAAATATGTTTTAAATTTTGATGTTTTGGTTACGTAATCTTGAAGGTAAAGATCCCTGAAAGTTTCAAAACTTTTTAAAACTTAAGAGTCGTGGGTGTTCAGTACGTGCTGTTCTTGTGGTTAATGTTCTGTGTGGCGTTTGTCTATTTTTCTACACTTATTGTGTTTGTTATTGACCTCTTGTGTTTGTGTGTTCTTGCATTATTGTTCTCTACTCTTTGTTAGGTGTTTGTTTTCTTAGTTTGTTGTTCCCTTGTATTTCTGTATTTTTTGTCATGTTGTATTCCTGCATTATTTGCCTCGTGTTTGTGTGAATGTGTGCGAGAATGTATGCTCCCTCACTGTTGTCAAGTACTTGTTGCTGTGGTGACGCACTTTTGTATGTGCACATTCATCATTATTGACCACCAAATTGATAGTCATGCTATGGGCGTGTTTTGGTATGAACGATGAACGCGTATACAAGTAACTACGCCTTCTTGCCATATCTAACGCAAAACTTTAGACACAAAGGACAAGCGCTACGTAATATTAGAACTTTTGAAATATCTTACCCATCCCGTCCACCAAAAGCAGATTTATTTAGTACGATATGGACAAGCTAATATTGTTAACTTACTGTACCTTGTAAATGTACCGTATGTGAGATGGAAAATGCATTGTCTATCATTATCGTGGGGAAGTAAATGTCTCGTTCATCATAAGGTTGTCGCTGTATAACTATTCAAATACCTCATTAATAGTTACCGCAGTGTGGTATCCGAGCACGAGGGAATAATTATAAGCTTGTGAATGGCCTTGTAGTCCCTGTGACGCTTAAATAGTGAATCACTGTCGCTCCTAAATCAACTACTATACTGTCTTGTCATACGTCATTGCTTATCTGTATAATGTCATGGAGAGCACTGTGGCCGAGTGGGTATATCACTCGCCTCTTGACCCAGCTGCCACAGGTTCGTGTCCACAGGCCAGCGAGCACCATCACTTGACCCAGCTGCAGGTCAAGGAGCTACAGTAGTAGTTTACTCTTGGGGCAGTGGAAGGCTGCAGAGTATATTGCCGAACACGCTGTCACCTTTATTACAAGTCTTCATTGGGAAATTACTTTACTGCCCTTAGTACTTTGTAGACTATCTCTCCTAACAGGCCTGTGGAGAACACTTTCATGTGCTTTGAAAATGGTTAACTACCGTAGAGAAACCGGATATAATTAGGAGTAATAGTTCAGGTACGGAAGGGCGTTAACAGTTACGTCATGCGAATTCCACCAATCAGTGATCATTATCTACTCATTAAAGTACTTCCTTGCGATGTCCTGTTTCTTGAACGTGCGGAAATTAACTTTCAGTCTCAGCCTAATTCTCCAGGATTATCATTTAGCTATTTCCCTTTCTCGGTGCTTGATCAATAGGGCAAGTAATATCGCTCCCGTAGCCACTTCAAGTCAATAAACGACTAGACGTGATTAAATAAGAACCTGAATCAATCTACCGACTTACAGGTGTCCAGCCTCTGAGATGTAGATTACGTGTACGCATATCGGTAAGTCGCCTCTGTCATAGCGAGCAACGACAGGGAAACAATTCAAAACTTGTAAAGGAACACATATAATATTGAGGAAATTAACTGCTCAATTTAATGTTTTTATGAGGCAGTAGCTACCCAGTGACACACATGAGCAGCTTCTTCCTGTTTTAGACTCGGCTCTCTGATAAGTGGCCCCAGTCTTACCTTCAAGGCAATTAGAAACTAATCTTGTACCTGTACTACCCGATGACATTTGGCTCTTATTAGATATTGTTGTTGTTTTGTTTAGGTCATTTTATTCTGGGTAACATAACTTCATGGAGTGTGCCTGAGAAGTTTCTAGAGCCCTCGAGAGAAACTTTGTTGATGTGTGTATACCGGGTAAGTCTTTATCCCGTGTAGTGTTCTGCGTCTTATTTTACGTCACATTATATTCTGTGTCTTAGTTTACCATTATTAACTATATAAATACATCATACAAGCCATTACTTTCATTAGTTATATACATGTATTACTCTAAATAAACCTATGCACTATATATTATGATTTCAGTAGAATGTATAGAAGAGGCTGTTGCTTTCTACACGATGTCCCCCGTGTTTTGTTAGCCCCAATGTGTGTGTGTGTTTACTAACCACCAACTGATATTGATCTGTGTGGATTAGGGATGATACCATTTATTACTGAGACTTTTACAATGACTGTTTGTTCAAGTTCAAAACAATTTTAGTACATTTATGCTGTGAATGACCTTTATAACATCTACCATGAACATTAACACCTGTACATTTGTTTAATATCTTTGAATAATTAATACATAGATAGTAAATGACATATAATTGGTCCACATTTTGTTAATAAAGTTTACGTTTATTAGATTTATTGTAAAACTTAAAAAAAAAATAATACTGTATAATCTGGTAGCGTCTGGTGGGGTTAGGGGGAAACTTAAAATTGTAGTTGGTTCCTTTTTCCGGATGACCTTACCAGAAAATTTTTTAAGTTGGGGGAAAAAAGTGGAGTCGTCGTCCTCGGTGTTGGCGTTCCACATAAAATGGTCCTTCATATCACATCGGTGGTGGCTATACTAGTGTAGAAACAACCAATAAACACATTATTATTATTATTATTATTATTATTATTATTATTATTATTATTATTCCTCTTCCACTTTTGTGTGTAGTGGATCACGGGATGAATAAACCTCTAAGGGGGTAAATATTAGAACAGTGCAAAGTGTGTGTGGAAAGCGATGCCTCAGGAAAGTGCTAAGATAACCACAAGAAATATCCACACAGTATGTAAAGTGATTGTCAACATCCATATTGATTCACAACGCGTTCATATAAGTGTTGTTGTGTGCACATTATTGTGAATGTGTACGTTAACATTCTCACGTACACATGTGCTACGAACATATGATTTTCGGATAGCATAATTTAGAACTTAAAATATTGTTATAAACGGTTCATTGATTCGAACTAAACCCTTACCTTTGGAGTATATATCGTAGCGGTGTTACATAAGTGCATTTTTCCCACCTTGAACTTTTTTATTGCTATTTTTTTTTCCTTTTTAGACGTAATATATTGGAAGGATTGTGACTGGAAGACCACAAACATATAAGGGAGAGAAGCGGGAGAATGTGCGGTGTAATGTTAAGGAGCTATCGAGTAATTCAGGCACCCGTGAGATGATGATGTGAACGTTTGGCCATTAGGGGGTACAAGACTCCACCAGGCTGTTTTAATGACACTATATTAGGAGTAAAAGTGTGGCGTGTGTGTCGTAGTGGCTGACCATTTTATCACATGTGTCAGGCAAGGCCACGCCCTCTCCACCCCTCATTCGTCTTAAAATGAATACAAGTGTTGGGCAATGATGAACCAGTTATGGGTATTTCTTGTTAATTCTTCACTTGTTTTAATTTGTTTCCTATTGTTGTTAGAAAGTGCGATACGAAACCGGTTCTCACTTCCTCTCCAGATTGCCCAAACATTCATTCACGTCTCAAACGGTCGAGCAAATGTATTTGTTTGTGTGTTTACCGGGGAAAGTGTATGAATTATCTTGAGAATAAACTTAGCTTCTGGCTGTTAATGTTGAATGTGATGATTTAATAAACAGAACGACAACTGGGTGACGATATGCTTGGCGGGATTCATGAATTTTATGGTGCTGTGTACAAGGCACGAGTGTGTGAGTGATTGCATGCACGCAAGGCTTTCATACTGTAGTGAGTGAATGTGGCGGTGAGTGGTCGCTGCTTTAACAACTCGTCATTACTCCTGCCAGACTCTAGAGAGATCCTCACAATATCCACCCATAACTGTGTAATTCGACTTTGTACCTTTTGTTATGATTTCTTTTCCCTTGATACCAACTTGACTACAACACAATAATAAAACTCTAAAAGTAACCTCTACTTCGTCATTATGGGTTCTGCGTGTTGCATGGATTTGAAAACAGAAGGTTGTAAACTGCACCGTACCGTAGAAAGTTACGGTTAGACAATGGCTTTAACTTCTCTATTGTGAAGTGTGTAAATATTACCGGCGGGTCTAGGATTTTTGATTAATTGTCTTGAACTGTCTTCATTAGGGCAAGACTGTGCACTGTAGCAGAAAGTGAAAGCCGCTTACTGTATGTGTATCTTAGTCAGGTCTATCCAGCTTGGTAGTGTCAAGGTGTTTGTTTACCGTAATTGTGAGCAGAACGGGTTGCTTTAGTCTCTGATCTACCTGTGTTGAGAATGGTGATGTGGTGAGTTCAGTATTAATTATGTGCTGCTTTTAACCACAACACTGGACAAACATTTTATTCTAAGTAGCATTGTGAAATATATACATTACATAATTAGTTATCAATGTTTTTTTAATCAATGGAATGGAGAAGTAATTATGACCATTCATGTTCCCTGATCATTTGTTACCATAATTAAGGCGTGGGACAGTTGACAATATATGAATAAATCACCTGAGTTTTTGTTTGAAACTTGTAGTCGACCGATGTGATATTTCCAAGTGACATTTAGGTTGGGGTTATAACTGAGCTTGGAATAAATTAGTCTTATTACATTCACAAAGACTTATACCCACTGTTACTACTAAAGATAAAGTCCTTTGGCATATAAGGTTATTTACTGTTAGCACTAAAGAGTAACTCGTCTTAAAAATGATTATATATCCAATTAGTGAGGAAGGGATTTTTTTATATAGCCAATTGGGAGCTGTTTACAACCTCGATCACCGCCACAGTAGTAGGGATTATATGTAAACTTTCCTCTCTAATACCTGAGGGGCGAAGGTGGACGGGACTGCCTCTGCTTTCAAGTGCACTTTTAAAATGTTTGTTGTAGTATTAAATGGCCAAGATAAAGCAGCCACATTCTTCATCTCGGCGTAACAAGGCACGGCTCTGGACCTGTCATCATAATATCAGATAAACCCTTGATGTGTTGCCAGGACGCGGTCTGTATGTTGTACCATTGGCCATGTTTCTGACGGTATGTGCTAGGCCGGGGGTCAGATCTGGTCTATAACCGACTAGTGAAACCCAGTGTGTGGAGTATAATGGTTTCTGTTTCAAGGCGATGGAATTTACTGGGTTTTTTTTTTTAATGGTTTGTGACATAAATAATACTTAAGACGTGTATATATTAGGGTAAGGGAATTATTTATCTCCTCAATACGGATATTTCTCGCTAATATGAACTTGAGGAAAATTAATAGTTATCGTTATGAAACAGGATTTGGTTATTTTATGTGACGTGACGTACCAGGCAGCGTCATCTGGCACAGTTTGTCGTGGTTTATTAACAAGACGAGTTTTAATGGGATCTATTTGTGGCTGGTTGATGGCGGATGATGATAATGGTGGTGATGCCCTGAGACTTTCAACTGCTGGTGCTCGGGATTATGTGTTGTTTGTGGTGTCGTCAGTGTGTTGCTTTCTGGTAGCATTATAGAGACGTATGTGAGGGCCGGGACCACTTCAGCTGTTTATCCCCACCACAAAGGCACTGTCGGACATACCTTCTAACTAACTCGCCTCATATCTTGGGAATTGACTTTCTAAAAGGTTATAAAACACCATTCCTCCCCCGGTGTTTTACTCTGGCCTTGGCGGGTGTATGGCTGTCCTTGAGTTTTCTTGTCAGGCTTTTGTTGATAATGGCGGGAACTTATCGTCTATTTACAGTCTCATTTCCCATCGGATGAGCCACACCCCCATGACAAAGGCTCCTCCAGAGTGAGGTTATACTCTACAGCTGTTCGGAGCCTTACTAAACGTTCTTAAATTGGAGTTTAATGTGTTATTGCGTGATTTGAGACGTCTGGTGAAGCTATCAAGTGTTGTATTGTGTCGAGTATTACTGTGCATCCGGTAGTGAGGAGAAACACCATGTTTTAAGATAGATTGCAGGAATGTTGAACTGAACTCACAATACACCCCATCAATTGATCCAAATGAGTTTTACGTGTAAGTGATCTTGAGCGTTTAATTTCAAGCATTTCCTCGTGTGACAATAGTACAAGGAAATTCCTACTGTAACCTTGGCAACACAATTAAATACACTCAACAAAAGGTATTTATTTTAATTTTAGATTCACAGATATCCGTTTTTTTTAGTCTTTTGTCAGGTTTGTTGTGTAAAAGAGTTTTGTATTGCCTTGTCTTTGTGTTGTCGACCTTCCATTCAGCGGCATTATGTACACAATGTTGACACCTAGACCAGGCTGGTGGGCGGGGCGACGTGCCAACATTCTTGTAGGTGCGTGTGAGTCTTATGTTGTGTGGTGGACCTACTCCTGGGGCAGTGCCAGTGTGACCACCACCCTGCTCCCTTGCCACACCATCTACCACACCTGTCACATGTGCTGCCTTGCCACACCCCATACCACACTCGTCACACTTGCTGCCTCGCCACTCCAAGTACCACACCTAATGCTTCGCCACACCAAGTACCACACCTACTGCCTGCCACACCAAGTACCACACCTACTGCCTCGCCACACCCCATACCACACCTGCCTCACCACACACCTGCCTCAACGCTATCCCTCCTCTCATTACAACAAAATCAACAGATGTTTCTCTCGGTATAATAAGACAGGTAGACATCTCAACTCACCACAGCATAGTCTCGATGGTTAAGCTGTTGACGACGAGGAAAACAATATTAATCAGTCGTGGAATGAGATTTAAAGGCGCGTTTATACCTGGAAGATGAATAACAACATGTTTACCTGTTTCATTAAGGTCCAGGCTGGGGGGAGGAGGTGTCTAAGTAATGTACCGCTCTTGTGGGAAATCATATCCACCTTGAGAGACAGAGAATCATTAGGCTTTATATTCAGTAATTCACGTCTCTCTCTCTCTCTCTCTCTCTCTCTCTCTCTCTCTCTCTCTCTCTCTCAGAGGTCACAGACGATGTATTGCAGATATTTCTTAATAAAGGGAGTGGTGTTGTATCATGGGTGGCCGGGGCAGGCTAGGAAAGGCGTTGAATATTGAGAGGGGGTGTCATTCTCATTTTACATCCCGTCTCCCAGTTTTTATTTTATCTATTAATTTATCTATCTCAGTTACTTAGTTATATTAATCAAATTTTAGTGTTTTGGTTGGGGGTTAAGGTCGTGTAATCAAGGTTGGGTCTGGGATTCAATGTGTAAGTACGGTATGTAAGTTATCCTGGGCGAGACTTTGTGATGGTGGATTTTGTCAATATTCCATCTAGGAGTGATTCTCTGCACGTCCTTGTGACATAGCAGCGGGGTGGGGGGTTGCTTCACTGTCTGTACATCACCGTGGTAGTGTCGTGGACCATCTGTACTGAATGTTTGTGTACTGGTAAATAATGTGTCACTTCAAGAGATGATGAATGGTTTGATGGCGAGTGATGGGAAGATTCGGTGTTGTTTTGCCAGATTGATTATAAAGAAAAGACGATTAGTATTTTGAGGATCTATTTTTTATTTATTTTTTTATACCTTACACGAATTGCCTTACTGTTTACTATTGTTTGTATACCCTAACGAGCTGACGTGTCTATGGGAACCACTTTCACTTTTGTACCCATTGGAAATTAGGCGATATACCTGTATGGTCTGTTTACACTGCACACCTGCATTGTCTATTTATATACTGAATTAATTATAAGTTTGTGTGGCGATATTATTGTTTACTGATATTGTTGGTTGGGTTATGGTCCAAACAGACAGGTCCTGTAGTAGGAGGGGGAGGCGGACTAAGCCACTCCTACCAGCCTGGGCCAGTCTCACTAGTCGCTGGAGGCATCACTTTCCTTCCCTGTGTAACGGCTAACCCACCCCGGCCAGGCCATACCCACCCCGGCCAGGCCATACCCACCCCGGCCAGGCCATACCCACCCCGGCCAGGCCATACCTACCCCGGCCAGGCCATACCTTCCCCGGCTGTAGTACTGTACCTTGTTGACGCTGACAAGTGTGATTGAGACTGTACCGTACCCATAGTTTCTCTCTCTCTCTCTCTCTCTCTCTCGTGGTGAGGTGTTAGGTTAGGGTAGGTGTGACCAGGGACGGTACTCCAGCTCTCGCATACCTGAAGTGTTGCATCAAACTAGGGGTCACTCTCCTCCTCACCTCCCTCACCCCCTTCCTCCCTCACTCCCTTCCTCCCTCACCCCCTTCCTCTTCCTCTCATATTATCCTTCACTATTTACGACGCTTCCTTTTCTTCTCTCTCCATCACTCGACGACGTACCCTGCCTCTTTCCTTCTCTTCTTCCTTCCTTCCTCTTTTCCTTCCTTCTACCTCCTCTCCCTTACTTCATTTTTATCTTCCTCCAATCCCTGTTCCTTTCCTTCTTTCCCCCCTTCCTCCCTTCCCATTTTCCTTCCTTTCCCTCTTCCTTCCTTCCTTCCTTACTTTCGTCCCAATCTTCCTCTCTTCATCTCAGCCCCCCCCCCTCTTCCCCTCCTTTACCCAACCACTCCTTTCTCTCCCCTGCTGCTCCTTGTCTCCGCCTGTGAGGGAGAGGTCACCGCCTGCTGGTAGGGAAGGGGAAGGAGGGCCAGCAGGGAGGGAAGGGGGATGGCAGGGAGGGAAGGGGGACGGCAGGGGGAGAAGGAGGACGGCAGGGGGAGACAGGGGGTGATTGAACTGCCATGAATGTAGATACTGTGTATAATATATAACATGTAAAAACAAATGGATTGATAAATAATTAATTACCATAAATAGTTGGTGCCTAATTGATCCATATTCCCACTAGTTAAAAAAATAAACAATAGAAACTTGAATAAATAGGAGAAAAAACAGTTGAAAATGATGAAGAAAAATGTGAATAAGTAAGTAAATTGATGAATAAATTTTACAGATGAAAAAAGTAAACAAACCTCTAAAAAAAGTGAAAGTAGTTGTTTTATTAATTGGCGTGGTCCGTGGTCGCCAACCCTCAGATGGTACTGTGATTGGTCCCTGGGGCATGGAGATGATGGGTAGGTTAGGGCTAAGGTAAGGGGGTTAAGACGTGGTTATTTACAGGGTCGGGGATTAAGGTCACACTCGAGTTGTCTTTCTTCTTTCATTTCTTTCATTCAACTGTTTTTTTTTCTTTCATTTTTCATTCAATTATCAGTTTGTATTTATGATTCGTTTAGGCTTGGAATTCCAATAGGTAAATAGGTCAATCTAACCCTTTGTTTACCTTAGAAACTGACTGTACCTGAAGGATAATTAACAAATGAACACCTGAGAGAGAGAGAGAGAGAGAGAAGCCTTGCAGTGTGTATAGGTCTGTCTGTCTGTATGTCATGTGGTATAGACCCATTGGACCCCTCCTCTGGTGCTCTCATTGTCTGCCTTTACATAACCTGGTCCAACTGATGTGTTTTATTCCGGTTTGTGATGTGGGTTTATTAATACCTGTATTGTTATTGTTGGTGTTAGTGGTATTTTCTTGTTCTTCTTTATATTATTATTTTATGGTATCTCCCTCTTAGTATTGTTAGTGGTATGACTGTGGTTGGTACTGCTGGTATTACCTTTTATATTGGTGATATTAGTAGTGGTATTGTTAGTACTGGTGTTTGGTATTGCTGCTGGTATTACTCCTTTATAGATAGTGGTAAGGGGAGGGCGTCAGTGTTTGGTGATGGGGAGGGGAGAGTCAGTGTTTGGTGATGGGGAGGGAAGAGTCAGTGTTTGGTGATGGGGAGGGAAGAGTCAGTGTTTGGTGATGGGGAGGGAAGAGTCAGTGTTTGGTGATGGGGAGGGAAGAGTCAGTGTTTGGTGATGGGGAGGGAAGAGTCAGTGTTTGGTGATGGGGAAAGAGTGGGTGAGGGAAGAGTCAGTGTTTGGTGATGGGAGGGAAGAGTCAGTGTTTGTGATGGGGAGGAAGAGTCAGTGTTTGGTGATGGGGAGGGAAGAGTCAGTGTTTGGTGATGGGGAGGGAAGAGTCAGTGTTTGGTGATGGGGAGGAAGAGTCAGTGTTTGGTGATGGGGAGGAAGAGTCAGTGTTTGGTGATGGTGAGGGAAGAGTCAGTGTTTGGTGATGGGGAGGGAAGAGTCAGTGTTTGGTGATGGGGAGGGAAGAGTCAGTGTTTGGTGATGGGGAGGGAAGAGTCAGTGTTTGGTGCAGCAGAACGAGGAAGGAGAGAGGTAAGGATACTTTTTTTGCGTCTAGTCAATTGCTGCGTGACGGAAGACGGAGGTGTTGAGGAGGGGGGGAGGGAAGGGGATGGGGTGAGGAGTGAAGGAAGGGGGGAGGGAAAGGGGGGAGGTGTCCTTCAGGAGGTAGTGGGAGTTCCTGTAAGTTCGTTTATTCCCCCACCATTAACGACGGTAGGAGTCCCCGGAGGCGGTAATGTTGGGTAACCTCTTTGACATTTACCATCACCAGCAACCACCATTACCACTATTACCTGTAACACTTCCACCACCACTACTTGTAACATCACCCTCCCTCACCACCACCACCCTCCCTCACCACCACCACCACCATCCCTCACCACCATCATTATCAAGGACTAATCTACCACATAACATTGAAGACTACTCCCAAGCCATCCATCTATCCCTACCCTCAACCTCTTCCTGTAGGGACTTGTAGAAACTAACAGAATACAACACCTCCTGACGCTCTCTCTCTCTCCCGCGTTAAATGTTAAATGAGTCTTAAGCAACATGGTGGTGGTGGTGGTAAAAACTAGACGTGTATAAATGTACTGTACTTTTAACCCCCTTGATATTATGTAATGTTTATGAAATCGTGCTGACCCGTGGTGATGTTGGGACTCAGAGAATACAGTATGGCAGGTTATGGCAGGGGGTGGGGGGCAGAGAATACAGTATGGAAGGGGTGGGGGGGGCAGAGAATACAGTATGGAAGGGGGTGGGGGCAGAGAAACAGTATGAAGGGGGTGGGGGGGCAGAGAATACAGTATGGAAGGGGGTGGGGGGGCAGAGAATACAGTATGGAAGGGGGGTGGGGGCAGAGAATACAGTATGGAAGGGGGTGGGGGGGCAGAGAATACAGTATGGCAGGGGTGGGGGGGCAGAGAATACAGTATGTGTAGGGTGCAGGGGGGCAGAGAACAGTATGGAAGGGGTGGGGGCAGAGAATACAGTATGAAGGGGTGGGGGGCAGAGAATACAGTATGGCAGGCGGGTGGGGGGACTCAGAGAATACAGGAGAGTATTTTTTCATGTCTGTATAGTGTATTTTCCTATGTATATAATTTGTTATTTTGATGTGTTATTTGAGGCATGTTCTGGATTACATGAAGGTACTGTGAGTGTGTGTGTGTGTGTGTGTAACGCCTGCGGGTGGTGGGGGGGGTATTGCAGCAAAGGCTCTCACTCACTGCTGGAAGGAGTTCACATCAGAGACTGTTGCTCCCTTCAATGCAATCTAACACCAACACCACCACCCCCTTCTCACCTTCCTCCCTCTCTCCCTTCCTCCTCCTCTCTCCTTCCCCCTCCGATTCAGACTACCTCAGGCAAGTTTTCGACCAAGTGACATGGAAACAGCCAGTGCCTTACTTCTCCCCCACCCTCACGCCTCCTCCATCCCCCTCGCCCACGCCCCTCACGCCCCCCTACGCCCCCCACACATACGAATTTACCCGTAGATGGTTTGGAAAGAGTCATGTATCTACCCATTTTTAAACACCTGGAGGAATTTTAACTGATGGTTTAAAGGAGTTGTTTGAAGCCTTTGTGTTAAGTTTCCTCATCCCGGTTATGTGATCTTGAGGTGGTGCTGTTGTGAGGAGCTTAGTGTGTTTATGTTGTCTTGTGAAATAACATTGCACAGTAGCTAGAGTTCAAAGGTATGTGTGTGTAGTTCTTTTAAAATGACGAATTATTATTATTATTATTATTTTTGTTATTATTGTTATTATTATTATTAGTAGTAGTAGTATTATTGTTGTTGTTGTTGTTCTTATTTAGCTACCGTTATTATTGTTATTTTTATTATTATTAGCTACTACTACTACTACTATCAAAAGAAAACCCAATCGTTGAAGTAATAGTTCAGCGACTCTTCTAATTACTGACACGGGAACGTTATGTCACCTGTAGTTAACCTCTCAGACGCGACGGGGGTCAACAGGGGTTAACCTTATCAACACACACGTCAGGTAAGGTCACGGGGGAGGTGTTGTGACCAGGGTTGTGACACTGCTTGCATTTCTGGCTGACGTAACAAGTTGACAGGTGCTTATAGCGACACACAGCTCACCAAATGTAAAGCTATTATCGGATTTAGAATATTTAGAAATAGCAACACAGTTATGGTGGCACCCTAGCTTGCACCACGCTTACCTATTTTAATCTAACATAATATAACCTAACCTAAACTTAGCTAAGATGACCTAATCTAATACCTAACCCAACCTAATCTCAACCTAACCTAACATAAACTAACCTCAAACTGGTGTCTCTCTTGCAGTGTTTACGAAGCCTTGTCCCTGGCAGTCTCCCTAACTAAAGCGTCCCTCCACACATTCATACATTACGGAAACTGTATTAAAAACTGGTTCACCTTGGAGAGCGTATTGTCCTTTATATTTTACACGCTTTAAGTGAGTAAGTTGTCGTGTGTGTCGGTTAAAACATCGTGTATATAATCATGCGAAGGCCGCCTGAACATTTTATTACAAGGAACAGATGTTGGGACTTGTCTTGTCTCACTTATTACTCAACAAAAGACCATTTCACAGTTCCGGGAAATACTTGGGGTTGATCGACTTCCAGGGAGATGAGGGGAGGGGGGGGGGGTGAGTTGGGTAAGAGTGAGGGCATCAGTTCCCCCCACCCCCCCTCCCACCTCTCAGTTATGGAAGGTTCTAACGTAAGATCTCACCTAACTGGCCAACCTAACCTAACCCTCACTGGCCAGGATGACATCAAACCTACACAGCGTCACTGGTCTTTGGTGAGTCAGTTCCCTGTGTTCTGGAGAGCCGCGGGCAGTAACGGCATTTTGTCCACAATAACCCTTAATATAATAACTAATTCTAATGATTAATATAGCTTTAATTTTCCTAGTATGTAATATAGTTAGTTTATTGTATAGTTTAGTTATGTTTTACGAGCATATAATATAGTTTGTTTATTTTATAGTTTAGTTATTTATGTTCAATAACGTGTATTTTCTATGAGATAATTTTAACCCGAATATTATTAGATTTTTTGGGTTAACTTCTGAGGGGTGAGAGAGGAGGTAAAGTGAGAGAAGAGATATAGTGAGAGAGGAGATAAAGTGAGAGAGGAGGTAAAGTGAGAGAGGAGGTAAAGTGAGAGATGAGATAAAGTGAGAGAGGAGGTAAAGTGAGAGATGAGATAAAATAATGGTGGTACAGGTATGAAGTGGCGGCGACAACACCCCAGTTAACCTTGTGTGAGGAGGCCAGGGCAGCACACGACGTCTCCTCTGATACAGGAAATTCAAGGTAGAAGATAATGTTAACCGTAATTCCTGTTGCCTTTGGCTTCGGGTGAGTCTGATATTAACTCATTGGTCAAGATCCAGTTAGTGGGGGGGTTATACTCTTGTTAATTACATATATGACATGTGGCAAAGGACGGGCGAACGTTCGTCTGGCGTGGAGAGGAATGCTTTTCTTGTACTGGCGCTGGTGTTATGACCCGGTGTAACAGAGGTGCGTGTGTGTGTGTGTGTTAATGATACTGAAAAAATAACTAGGTGTTATTGTCGTATTATCCTGCTTCTCGCCTGGTCATACTAGTGAGGGTGTGTACTGGTATTAGCCTAGTATCTGGATTATAGTAACTTGTATCTCATAGTAGGCCTGGTATTGCTGAGAAGTGTCCCAGGAATTTTGACAGCAACTGTACACCTCTCTCTCTCTCTCTCTCTCACCTGTTGTGGCCTCACCTGGTTGACACGATTCATCATTATTCGCCATCACAGACGTCTTGCTGGAGGTCGACGCGAGGTACACCCTCCCACGACCTCCCCGCGGCTGGATCTCCTTCCCTGAGGCCGCGAGGTACACCCCCCTCTACCTCTACCTCCCTCCCACGACCTCCCCGCGGCTGGATCTCCTTCCCTGAGGCCGCGAGGTACACCCCCTCTACCTCTACCTCCCTCCCACGACCTCCCCGCGGCTGGATCTCCTTCCCTGAGGCATCCACAAAAAAAAAATTGCTATTTACGGAACGCCACCACGGGTAGTCAATAGCGCCTGGCGTTTCATTCCTCCCCAGTCTAATGTTCGCCCGTATGGTGTAAATCAGTTGCCATGGTGTAAATATGTTGCCAGTTGCCATGGAGTAACTATGTTGTCAGTTGCCATGGTGTAAATCTGTTGCCAGTTGCCATGGTGTAAATCCGTTGTCAGTTGCCATGGTGTAAATCTGTTGCCAGTTGCCATGGTGTAAATCCGTTGTCAGTTGCCATGGTGTAAATATGTTGCCAGTTGCCATATCTCGTGGCACCTTGATAGAGTTACGCCAGGCGGACGATCGCTCGACTTAATCACCTAATAATACTGTTTTATGGGACGATTGTTATATTTTTATCGTATTTGTAATGTTTGTTTACGTTAGGTTGGGTTAGGTTAGGTTGGTGTGTTGTTAATTAAATGGTCTTAATGGGAAGTATAGGATGGGGCCTTGTAGGAACTGGGGTCTATTAGGACTGATTGGGGGTCTACTTGATCACTCACTCGCCTTCAGGAAGTATATAGTGTGGAAGGAACTGTGAGGTGGAGTGTGGGGCTGTACCTCGTGACACACACACACACAGGTAAGGTCGGGGAGGGCACTGTGGTATAACGGGCTACCTGTTGACGTCACGGGGCGGGCTGGCAACACACCGTGACTTCAGGTATTGTGGTTTGGTTTACCTGTAATGCTCCTGACATAAAGGTGCGCCACTACAGGTAGATACCGGGCGAACGTTCGTCAGGCGTAGCTTATATTTAAATGCCAATGAACAAAAGCAAACACAGTTAGTAGCACCTGTCGTTCATATGCCTGGAATGCCACTCGTTTGATACTCTGTTACGCCAGGCGAACATCTTCTCGTATGGGCGGTAAACACCAGTGAAAAAAAATCACTCGTACGGACAATGAACAGCGGATGTGTTCCTCTTCACCTCTCAGTAACACGCAGAGGTGAAGCTACGGCAGGCGGATGTTCACTCACCTTTTGCCTGCACTGGCATTCATAAACCGACCAAGGAAGTCATTTTACCTGCTCTAGTCTCCGAGGTGCTTGTGTGAGGTGAACCCATTAGTGTGTGTGGAGGGGCAGTGTTACCAGGAGAGCCCTGCCTCACCTTGGGCTGCCTCACCTCACCACCGTACTGAGTGTGCCCCCCCCTCCCCACACCCCACATCCGCCTTAACTGGTCAAGGAGACAGTAATCCTCCCCAACTTTCTCCCCACCAAGTGTTGTGATGGTCAATAGTTTGTGGTTGTTTACTTATTAATGATACTCGACCTTTAAATACAAGTTAGATATGTTAACGGAATCTATATTATTGTTATTATTTTTGTTATTGTTGTTGTTGTTGTTGTTGTTGTTATTATTTTTGTTATTGTTGTTTTTGTTGTTATGATTATTATTTTTAGCATTATTATTTTTATTATTATTATTGTTATTTTTATTATTTTTATTATTAAGAAGAAGAAGAGGAGGAAAACTGTCTAACTTTAAGCTCCCAGAAAATATAAAATGGCATGAAAATTTGACCAAGATTAAGATAACCGGTTACATTCACTTACTTCCCATCAATTAAATGACGTGACTAAGGTGGAGAATCATCTAGAAGGGAGAGAGAGAGAGAGACTGTTGAATATATGTACAGTACATACCACCTGCCCTTCAATGATCGTTGTTCTTGCGAGGAATCCTTTCTCTCTCTCTCTCCGCGCATGAGGGGCTTATTAAAGGCTCTCAACGTGGCCAGTCAACCAATTCTTGAAGATCAGCCCCTCAGCTTATTCGCCTTGTAGTAGTTAACCACCTTAACGCTAACTTAACCTAACACTAACTTAAACTAACACTAACCTAACGCTACCCCAATTTAACTCACCTAACATAATCTAACCAAGCCTAACCTAGCCTAACCTAACCTAACCTACTCTCCCCACAGGTAACATTAGGGGTGTTTAATAAGCAGGTGTAATAATCTACAGGTAACCCCCCCCCACATTACCTCTCATGCTTATTTCAGTAAGTAGAGACAAAATATTTCACAAAAGGGCCCCCGAGGTGAACATAGTGCTGAGGGACCAGTTATATTGTAATGGATGATGCGGACTCACCTGGTCACACTAGTCCAGGTAAAATTCCCTTCACCTGATCGACAAACTTGTACTTGTTTTGTGATGGTGAGGATTTAGATAGATATATGTACATATGGATATACATACATACATATATACATACATACAAATACGTACACACAAATACATACACGCGAATACCTACAAATACAAATGCACACATAAATGCATACAAACACAAATGTACACACACACACACACTTTCACTGTTATTTTCCACCACTTCATGATCCTCTGTGCAGAACACGACTCATACAGATTCACACACGTCCACTGCACCGCCACGACAGACAGACAGACTTCAGGTACCGTCCACTTTTACTGGTAAGACTGTCTGGTACACACGCTTACCTCCTCCCCGCCGCCGCCTTTGTCTTTCATTCTCTAGTTGTAGAAAAAGATGGAGCTGTTTATAAAGTCCCTTGATGTTTGGGTGTTTATAAAGTCCCTTGATGTTTGGGTGTTTATAAAGTCCCTTGATGTTGGGGTGTTTATAAAGTCCCTTGATGTTGGGGTGTTTATAAAGTCCCTTGATGTTTGAGTGTTTATAAAGTCCCTTGATATTACGGAACTTTCATTGACCTCCTTACATGCACAGTTGTACATACATCAAGTCATGTACAGTGCCTGAAAGACAAATTTTTCACGTCCCAAAATATCGCCCCCAAAAAGTCGTATTTGTATTGTGTTTTTTAAGGAGAGTTAATTGGAAGTGTCGTAGAAATTATAAAAGTCTTTCAGTTTTTTTATTTTTTTTTATTGTTTTTTTTTTTAGTTCAGGTGTGTAAACATTCGTAGCCAGGTTAATTGGTTTACCTGAACAATCGACGCCGTAGCTTATTTCACCTGATGATTACACACACTAGTGCTTTTTGGTGGGTTAGGCTAAGATTGGGTTAAGTTAGCGTTAGGTTAGGTTAATTTAGCTTTAGAGTTAGGTTAAGTTAGTGTTAAGTTAGGTTAGGTTAAGTTAGATTAAGTTAGGTTAGATTAGCATTAGGATATTTAATTACCTGGTGAAATAAACTAGGGTGTCTAATTTTTAGGTAATCCCTTATTATTTTTACGTACACACCAAACAATTGTTAAAACAGCTACATTAACCTCCTTGTAAAACAAACAACTTTACCTGCCTTGTTTACAGCTGAGAATACTGTAAACAACCCAGTTAAATATTGAATCACCAACCAGAAGAGTAACAGAAAAAATCACTGTACATCTCAATAGAATCACAGCTTGAAAAATCACTGTACACTCTCATAAAATCACAGCTGGGGAAGGTAAAGGTGGCTCATAATCACGGCTGGGTGGTTGATCATCACCTTCACCAATATGTAAACAAACACTGTGGCAGCTTCCTGTTTGTGCTGTAGGGCTGGACGTGTGAGTGATGGGTTTGTTGCTGCAGGTGGTGTGGGGTTACCTGGGCGTTGGTGATAGTGGTGTATGGTGGTGGTGGTGGTGGTGATGGTGGTGTATGATGCTGATAGTAGTGGCGGTGTATGATGGTGGTGGTGGTGGTGGTGGGGTGTGTGGTGGTGGTGATGGTGGTGTATGATGCTGATAGTAGTGGCGGTGTATGGTGGTGGTGGTGTATGGTGGTGGTGGTGGTGGTGATGGTGGTGTATGATGCTGATAGTAGTGGCGGTGTATGATGGTGGTGGTGGTGGGAGGGTTGTGTTAGGTGAATCGTTGGTTGTTGTGTTTGGTAGAGAGAGAGATGTTAGGTCGATAGAGAGAGAGAGAGAGAGAGAGGAGGGAGGAAAGGAGGTGTTAATTAGAGAGAGAGAGAGAGAGAATCTTCAGGAGTCTTGACTCCTACACACACACACGGGAGTTAGCCACGAATAGTGACTTAACGGGTCTCCTTAATGGTCAACAGCTGCGGCCCTCCGTCGTTTGTTACCCGGACCTCCCCTGCTGTGTTCGAGAGACTACCTCTACTGTAATTTTACCTGTGCCTGTAATTGTTAATGTACCTGAAATTGTAGTTGTACCTGTATTTGTGAGTGAACTTGTACCTGTAATTTTTCACTTTTATGCAATGAATCAATACTCGACTGTACAGGGAGCGGTGGCCGGGTGGATAGAGGACTCATGTCCTGTCCTAAGAGTCACTGGTTCGATCCTGTGGTTGGCTGCTTGTATAATTAAATATATAATGTGGGATTACCTGAAGATTAGGCACCTCCGATTATACCACATGATTATTGAACACCTTCTCGTTACCTGCAGGGGTTAGGTTAGGTTTGGGTTTAATCATCACGAGAAATAAACCGGGGTGTCTAATCTTCAGGTGATGGGCGGGAATACATATGGAACTCATATTCACTTTCAATCTTATTAAGGAATTTCCGATTGGATGAAGGTGTGGGATCAGAAGTCGTATTGTGGACCAGGATTACCGTGATCCGGTGGGGGATTGTGGTTGTGAGGAGGGGCGCTGTGGTTGTGAGGGGGGGAGGGGTGACATCACGTTAGGGTTTGGTCTGAGTCATTCATGAGGGTGTTCAGGTGTTTGTTAATTACCTCTCTCTCTCTCTCTCTCTCTCTCTCTCTCTCTCTCTCTCTCTCTCTCTCTCACAACTCGCTGAGATAAAAGGTTCATGACAACACTAGCAGCTGAGTCATGAACAACGGAACTGAGTGAATGATCTGAGGAGCTTTCTGTTGGGGGGGGAAACCGGACACACCACACTCACACTCACACACACCCTGCCAGCTTCCTTTGTCACACTCTGCTCCTCACCCTTACCACACCTTTCTTGTCACACACCCTACCAGCTCCCTGTATCACACTTCTCCACCATGTCACACCCTATCGTACTCCTGTCACACCCTGTCAGTACCTACCATCACACACTTCTACACCACTCTTAACCTAACACACTCGTCTCACACTTCCGGCTACAGGTAAAACTCCCGGGACAGGTGAGGGAAAGGGTTAGGTTTGGTTAGGTTCTCTACTCCATACACCTGTAATTAAGCACCTGGCTGTAAATTGATTAGAGGATTGTGTTTTGGAGGTAGTGATTAGCCAGGTGTGCGTGGTCGCCCCCCCACCACTCAGAAAAATTTACCTATGTTTGTTTTTTTGTTGTCTCTGTGTGTGTGTGTGTGTGTGTGTGTGTGTGTGTGTGTGTGTGTGTGTGTTAGCTTCCGACTCTTAGTGTTACCGGAAGAATGTAAGAAAGATTATTTAATGAATTAATTATATTGTTTTTAAATGTGACGTAGGAAGGTAAGACAGGTGAGGAGGAGGCACTGTAGAGGTTGTCTTGTCTCCTCACCTGTGTCTTGGTGACTGGTGTTGTCAATGACTTGGTGACTTTTTAGTTACTTAGTGAAGGTTCCTCAAAAATTACCCCCCGAATTACCCCCATTCCCCATCCTCCCACAAAATTCCCCAAAAAAACAAACAACAACATTAGTTCTTGTTCTTCAGCCATGGAGAACATCACATCCACACTTATGTTATTTTTGGTGAGTGTGGCGGCCTCCCGTGAACTATGTTGTAAGCTGTTATATATAATGTTCTTGTGGCGAGCGACATTCTGAGCAGCTTTCGTCACTGTCCAACAATGGGTGAAAATTACTTGTTGCAATTCCACTCGGCCGTTGAGAATTGGCGGGAGACAAAGGGGCGCCGCCAAAGGGTCTCTGTTTCTCTCTTTCTCTCTTGGTGCAATTTTTCCCGTGTAACAGTTAGTCTGATTTTGGCGGGTAAATGTTTGTTGACAATGTGGCGGCAGCGGCGGCTCGCACCTGAGCACGACTGAGGGTTTTTTGTAGTTTTTTGGCCCGCTTCACTGGCAGACTGTAGGCGGGCAAAATACTTGAATTTTTTCCCTCTGGGTAAAAACCCCAGTGATAGAGTAATGGAACAAAATACCCACTACATAACCTTTCTCTCTAAGACCTGATTACACACACACACACACACACACACACACCGCCCGCAGGTTTCTAGGTATTGTTGATGGTTTGGCGAGCACTGTTGGCAGCAGCTCAGGAGGCCCTTTGAGCGCCTCGTTCATATCAGGCGTTTACACAATGTTGTTTTAGGAACCTGTGTGTGTGTGTGTGTGTGTGTGTGTGTGTATGTGTAACGGGGATTGAGGTGTAGTGAATCAGTACTTGAACTTATCATCATCATCACCACCACCTTCATCATCACCACCACCATCACCACCACCACCACCACCACCATTATCATCACCACCATTATCATCACCATATATTAACCTGGTGTAGTAAACATCATTGTCCAGGTGTTGACGCTAACCCAGTAAGTGTTGGGAGGACCCGAGGTGTAGAGCTGCCAAGATGACAACTATGGTCTCAGGTTATCCTCTGCCTGCCTGGTGAGGTGTGGGGGGGCTGTGGGATGTGTGGGAGATAGGGTTTGGTTGTGGGTGTATGAAAGGTGGGGTGTGGGTGTTTTAAGGGTAGGTGTGGGTGTGAGGGGTGGGGGTGGGAAACCGTACTGTTGCGCAGGAGGGAGGGGAAACTTCCACCCCAAATATAACCCCGCCCACACACACACACACACACCAGCCCGTCTTGGAGGAGGGGGGGGGGGCATCGTTACACACCTTGCCTCCTTCCTTCCTCTCCCCTCTCCTCCGATTCCCTTCCCCTCTCCTGTCCTCCCATCCCGTTACCCCTCCCCTCCCCCGTCACTGAGCCTTACCTGTCACCCGTGTACCTGTATATTTGATGAGATTAATTATATCTGTCGGTACCATAACACAAGAGGTACAGGTAAAGAGCCACTGTGTTTATACCTGGTCTACATAGTCACCAATGATCTTCTCTACAGGTGATATGTCTTGAGAGGTCAACAGATCAAAGGTTAAGATCACAAACTCTGAAGAAATAGGCTAATACCTGAAATATGTTGGCAGGAAGGTTGAGAAGTGTTGTCAAGGATGGTACACACTCCCCCACACAATGTACTCTGACAACACCTGGTTACTATGACACTTCTACTCTTCTCTCACCTGGCACAACACACAGACCGTCACTCACTCGTTTAGTTGAGGAGCCGAGCAACATTATACCCGTTGTTAGTAGCTTATGAGGTAACTTTTATTATGGGCAAGTCATTTATTTTTATGGAGCATTATACCTGGACCTTAGCTGAGGGGTAGCGGTCGGATTTTAGGGGATTTAAGGGGATTTAAGGGGAATTTGGTGTAGTGGGATGATGTGATCTGGTGGGATTTTGTCAGGTGTATCACAATATGGACAGGTGGCTTTTGTTGTGTGGTAATGGATGTAACGTGCAGGTGTACAGGTGTGTGGCTGGTCTGACTCACCTGTCCGTGGTAGTGGTGAGAGGAGGGGGTTGCGGTTAGGAAGGGGAGGAACGGTAGTAATGGAGGGGAGAAGAGGGAAAGGAAGAGGAAGGGAACTGAATGATGGAGAGAAAAGGGGCAGAGGAGTGAAGGGGAAGAACGGGGCAAACAGGTGTTGTTGAAGAGAAGAGGAGAAGGAGGTGATGGGGAGAGGGAGAGAGAGAGAGAGAGAGAGAGAGAGAGAGAGAGAGAGGTGTGTGACTACATAGGTATATATACTTAGAGAAATAGTGGAGATGTAAGCGGTAGTGACTGTGTGTGTGTTGGTTTAAGGTAGATATAAACAAAGGTATTTTCACAGTGGTTTAATTAGTACTGTGTTTTAACCTGTGATAATGGCTGTGTTATTGTTGTTTGTTGTTATTGTTGTTTGTTGTTGTTGTTTACTTGTGGACATGGCGTTGGTGCCTGAATATTGAAGCATTAGGTGTGAATATTAATGGATGTAAAGAGATAGAGTTTTAACCAAATGCTTTTGTGTGGTGTATAGAGGGTGTGGTAGTGTGGTGTAGTGTTGAGTCAGTGTGGTAGAGGGAATATAATGCTGTGGTGGTGTTAATGGTGCAGCAGTGGTGTCGAGTAAGTGTGGTGATGGTGTAACTGCTTTATAGCCACTACTACTGTATACGTTGTTGTGGTCGTGGTGATATATACGTTTTGTGGAGCATTGTGGTGCAAACCTTTATGGCGCAACGTGATGGTGTGTGATGACAGGTGTGGTGATATGAGATCAAGAGTCCCCACACACCATTAATTCACCATTTCTTTTTCACGATTTACATTTTCAAGATGGGAATAATTCACTGTAGTTTCTCACCCCGTAACTGACTTGACTGGTAAATGTTTATCGCACGTGAGGAAAGTTTGTTTATAAAGTTGGTGGAGAAATTACAATGGCGATTTCTCTCTCTCTCTCTCTCTCGTCTTAGCGGAACCTTCATTTTTGACCTCAATTCCGTATTTAAAGGTCGGGTGGTGGTCGCCTCTGTGTGTGTGTGCATATAGCCACCCCTTACAGAAATAACTTACAGCAATGTCGATTTTTTTATCAATTTTGGTGAATGACTTGACGATAGATTTAAGATTTCTAGTGGGACCATTCTCTCTCTCTCTCTCTCTCTCTCTCTCTCTCTCTCTCTTTGGAGGGGGCAGGGAGAAAGGGGGGATATTTTTGAGGGGGTAAATGGTTGAGTTTGTGTTGGGGTGGGGGGTACGGGGAGAGATCTAACAAGTAAGGTGCTCTGATGTGTGTATGGAGGTGACACGCTTCTCCTTATCAGTGCGTGAACATTATCTGAACCGAGATAACTTATACTGACGAAGGTGTGATGTGGTAGGGGTAGTGGTGAGGGATGTGGTGGTGTAGGGGTAGTGGTGAGGGATGTGGTGGTGTAGGGGTAGTGGTGAGGGATGTGGTGGTGTAGGGGTAGTGGTGAGGGATGTGGTGGTGTAGGGGTAGTGGTGAGGGATGTGGTGGTGTAGGGGTAGTGGTGAGGGATGTGGTGGTGTAGGGGTAGTGGTGAGGGATGTGGTGGTGTAGGGGTAGTGGTGAGGGATGTGGTGGTGTAGGGGTAGTGAGGTGGTGTTAGGGTAGAGGTGGTGGCATACAGTGGGAGTGTGGTAGGGGTAGAGTGTGTGTGTGTGTGGCAGGAAGTACCACCGCCGCTTTAGTGTTTATCGGGTGTGGTAAATCATCGTACTCAGGGAGAATAATATAATAATAATGGCGCTCGGATTATACTGCGCCTTTATATACACTAATTATAGAACACGGTGATAAGAGGAGTATACTGCGCCTTTAAGTTTGTTATTTAGCCCACAAGAGCGCCAGTAACAATGCCACCACCTGCAGCAGTCAGCTTTCTCTCATGATGATACTTGACTTTGTGGTAAACTTTCTGCGACACGTGGGTGGTCTCTCTCTCTCTCTCTCTCTCTGGTCTCGGGTCTTGTGACATTAAGTGTTGACAGGAGACGAGGCGTGCTTGTGGTGGGTGCTGGGGAGAGTGTGTGTTGGGGAAGTGGGGAGAGGAGTGTCGGGGTGAGTGGGGAGGGGGAGGTGTGCCATGTAGTGGACAGGGGCGTGGTCTAGTCTGGTCCCTCCCACCACCGTTCCCTCACGTTCTCTTGTCATTAGACTTGTTTGATGACGATGCTCACACACACACACACACGCGCGCGCCCGCGAGAGAGAGAGAGAGAGAGAGAGAGAGAGAGAGACACCAGGAAGCTGTGTTGGGCATCTGGGTGTAGTTTTCCAGGAAGTAGTTTTTAAAAATACATGCATGATCGTGTGTGTGTGGGTGGAAGGTAGTAGTAATGGTGGTAGCAATTGGTGGTTGGCGTTAGTGGAGGGTGTTGGTAGTCGTGGAGTGTTG
Source organism: Homarus americanus (assembly GCF_018991925.1). Taxonomy (NCBI): domain Eukaryota; kingdom Metazoa; phylum Arthropoda; class Malacostraca; order Decapoda; family Nephropidae; genus Homarus; species Homarus americanus. The sequence goes on from NW_024735145.1 coordinate 228,820, forward strand.
TGGTAGCTGAGGGTAGTGGTAGTGGGAGTAATGATGGTAGTGGAGGGTGGGCCGTCATAGCCAATGCCTCAAAATATCCCCGAGGGGGTAGTGAGAGAAGGAAGGAGGGAAAGAAGCAGGGATGGAGTGAGGGAAGAATGGAGGGAGGGAGGGAGGGAAGAATGGAGGAAAGGAAAGAAGGAAGGACGGAGGTTCAGTTTACCGGACAGGGCTGAACTGGGTGTGTTGGCACCAGTGTTTACCTGTCGATGACGTCACGGTGGGTGGGGCAGATGAGGGCCCATACTAGGGTTGGCTGGCCACCCTACCGCCTGTGGTGATGGTGGTGGTGGTGATGATAGTGATGATGATGATGATAATAACAGACGATAGTGTGTGTGTGTGTGCGCGTGTTTGTGTTTGTGTGTGTGTGTTTGTTTGTGTGTGTGTGTTCGTGACCGAGTGAAGCAAGTGAGAGTAAAGAAGGAAGAAAGAAAGAGAGAGGATGATGGAGAGAGAGGAGGAGGGCGTGCCAGGATCAGCTGTCCCTCATGACCTGTAAACACGGGTCAAGTTCCACCACCATCACCCTTCCTCCTCCTCCTTCCCCTCTGACACACACACACACACCACATGTTGCACTACAAACCTGATGGTAACACTAGTACTTGATGATGGTTAGGTTTGATTAGATTAGGTTTGGTTAGATTCGGTTTGGTTGGATTAGGTTAGGTTAGTTTAGAGTAGGTTAGATTCAGGTCAGGTTAGGTTAGGTTAGTTTAGAGTAGGTTTGGTTAGATTCGGTTAGGTTAGTTTAGAGTAGGTTAGATTCAGGTCAGGTTAGGTTAGGTTGCGGGTAGAGCACTTGACGGAAGCAGACACAAGCACTGGGGTGTTAAGACTCAAGGCGGCAGTAATACTCGGTCACGGATATACCAATAATACCCACAGGTGTTCTGCTGCCGTGGTACAGGATGTCTTGTGTGGGGAGGGGGAGGGGGTGGAATTGAAGAAACATGAATAGTTGAAGAGGAACAATGGGAGAAGAAGAAGAGAAGAGGAAAAGAAAGAGGAGAAAAGGGTGTAAATGAGGAAGAAGAAGAACATAAGAAAGAGGAGGTATGTGAACAGGAAGAGGAAGAGATGAAGGAGCTTTGTAAGAGGAGCAGTGAGGAAGAATGCAATTATTAGACATCCTCCGCCGCCATGGTGAGAGAGAGAGAGAGAGAGAGAGAGAGAGAGAGATTGGTGGAGAAGGAAGGAGGGTATGAGGAATGGCGGAAGTACAGGTATGTCTCTCTCTCTCTCTCTCTCTCTCTCAACATGTCTCTGCTGCCAACTTGTATGAGGGAGGAAGGAGAGGCCGCCTTCCTACCTCTACCATATAACATACAAGGTCTCCCTAATCTCACCCTCACCTCTACCTACCTGAGCCGTACCTGGTGTAGATCCCCTGGTTACCTGAGGGTGGTGGTGGTGTGTTGGTGAGGGTGATGGTGGTGTAACAACAGTTGGAAGTTGAGGGAGTGAGAGGCAGGAGGGAGGGAGGCACCTGCAACCTCGCTCATGCCTAGGCACGAGTCATGCCCCCACCACTACCACTACCACCACCACCACCACCACCACCACACTATTACTGTACCTGCCTCTCGTCACTTCCCTGGAATTTGTAAACCGGTTCATTGATAAAATCCCGCCGGCCAACAGGACAAAATCCCACCTAACCTAACCTGACATAACCTTAGCCTAACATAACCTTTACCTAACCTTAACCTAACCTAACTTAACCTAACCTTAACCTAACCTAACCAGTGTTTCTGTAATAAGACTGAGTTATTATGATTAGGTTAGGTCTAAGGTGCGTCACGGGGACTGACCATAAGCACACGAAGTTTCTAATTGAAGCCGGCGACAGCACCTCCAAGAACGAGACACACACACACACACACACACACACACACACACACACACACACACACAAGAGCAGCAGTAACTTAAAATAACCCAGACGAGATCATCAGTGAGAATGATAATGGTGGAGTGAAGGAGAGGAGACAGAAAGGGGGGTGAGAGGGAGGAGGAGAGACAGAAAGGGGGGGGGTGAGAGGGAGGGAGGAGAGACAGGGGGTGAGAGGGAGGGAGGGGGATAGAATAAGTGAGCGAGAGATAGACGGAGGGAGGGAGAGATGAATAGAGAAAGGGTGACAGTGAGGGAAGGATAGAATGAGGGAGGAGGAAGGAATGGAATAAGGGTTAGAGAGAATGAGGGAGGGATAGAGGGAGGGAGAGTTAGTAAGGGAGGGAGGGTGAGAGAGAGTAAGGGAGAGAACACACAACAATATACTGGCTCCCTTACTCCTCTTGGCACTGTCGTATATATGCCAACGAGTTAAAGGGAGCTTAATGAGTCTCTCCCTCGGGGCCTCTTGTTCAAACACCTGCCCCCCCAACACCTTCTGATTCCTGGTGTTTTAAGGAGAGGACAGACACTCACTACCACACAGTTGATTATTGCCATTGACTCTCCATCCATCCATCCCCCTCGTAGAAAAGGTCTCCATCCATCTATCCATCGACCTCGTAGAAAAGGTCTCCATCCATCCATCCATCCATCCCCCTCGTAGAAAACAGTTGACCCATCCATCCATCCATCCATCCCCCTCGTAGAAAACAGTTGACCCATCCATCCATCCACCTCCTCGTGGGTCACAGTGTAAACAAGGTAAGACCTGTTAATTATACTCACACTTGGGGCCCCCTGAACCGTTCCTCCCGCGCCAGGTGTATAACAAGAGGGGGGGGGGGTGACCTCGGAGCCCGGTGAGTTGTTTACCTTCATGTGAACACCTCCCCCTCCTCTCTCCCTCCCCCTCCCCTCCCCCTCCCCTCTACTCCTCTCTCCTCCACACTTGACTGAATTACTCAGAATAGGCAAACTGTACTCCAAGTTTTGTCAATAAATACCCTCTTCTGCCTCCTCTCCTCTCTTTCTCTCCCTCTCCCCTCTCCTTTCCTCTCCTCTCCTTTCCTCCCTCTTTCGTCCCCCTCTCCTCTCCCGCTCTCCATTTCCTCGACCATTAACTTGCATCTTGTGTCCCCTTCCCTCCCCCCCATAACCTTCACCCCCTGCCTCTCTCCTTCCCTCTCCACAAGTGCTTGGACAGATGGGCCCCGTCCGTCCAAAGGGGCCCTGTTGACCTATCACCGCATCCACCTCGTCTCCTCGCTCACTGCTACACAATGTCAACAAATACAGCCTCGACACAGACTTCCTCACACCCACACTACCACCCACCCACACATACCTCCTCCCACACACCTCCACACATCCCCTCCCACACACCTCCCCACACACCCCCACACACACACCCACACACTAATCGAACCCAAACATTGTGGTCTTAACTCCGAGAGAATCCTTTGTGATATAAGATGGCGTTTATCGTACGGTGTTAAGGTCTTGTTGTGGCGCTGTGTGAGAGAGAGAGAGAGAGAGAGAGAGAGCATCAAGTGTGTTGTTAGGTGTGATGACCGCCCTCAGCTGCCACACACAGACAGGCACAGATAATTCGGGTGTCCAACTCTCATGGGAAATATCCAACGTCTCACTAAGATGTTGGCGGTGATGGTTCTCTCTCTCTCTCTCTCTATCTATCTCTCTCTCTCTCTGTATGTGTGAGAGAGAGAGAGAGGCCATATATGAGTTATTGTTGGCAAGTGTTCATGGCTGGTCGAGTGTGTAGCGTATCAACCAATAACCAAACTCAAGTCCCTCTTAAATGTCTCACAATCAGGGGTTCAGACACACTTTTATATACTTAGATCTTACTTATAACGTAAATACCTACTTATAAATGCCAATGTTTACTTATAATATACCCGTTACTTAATGCTTACGGTTGGATCTTAGTTAAGACTTAAAATTTATCTTACTTGGTTACAAATTCTATCAGTTGGGTTAGAAGAGGCAGACGGTGTGTGTGTGTGTGTGTGTGTGTGTGTGTGTGTGCATGAATGTTATGTCTGCTCTGTATGTGTGTGTGTGTGTGTATGTTATGTCTGCTCTGTATGTGTGTGTGTGTGTGTATGTTGTGGAATGTGCGTGCATTTGTTTGCGGCAATACGTTATCGGTCATGGGGTGAAGGATGTTGTTGCAGAGGCCAAAGTTGAGTGTGTGTGTGTGCAGTATGTGTGTAGCAGCTGGAGGTTGTACTTAGTTACACACACACGCACACACACACACACACACACACACACACACACAATACAATAAACTACAAGAACTAAATCCCAACATCACCTACAACTCATCAAATTATATAAAAACATCACTAATATACACAACTATATAACTGGTCGCCATTATATAGAACACTAAGATTCTTATTATCACAACTATTTATTTTTAATCTTCGTTCGTGTTTTGTTTTTATTCGTTGTTTTGTTGTTGTATCGATGTTGTTTTGTTTTTTGTTTTCTTATCTTTTCGTTCTGTTTATGGTGGTGTTATCTTGTTGCCGTGACCTAGGACTTGGAGGGAGTGAGAGAGAGAGAGAGAGAGAGAGAGAGAGAGAGAGGCTGACCTTGTTACGGCTGGGGCGGCTGTGTGTGTGTGTTTTAATGGCTGACACGGTGTTAGTGAGATTAGATTGGTATCTGTAACTTCCTTTGTAATTGTATCTGTACCTGGACTTGTATTTTGTACCTCTCCCTTGTGTACTTACTTGTATCTGTATTTGTTCTTGTACTTATATTTGTGAAACGAGTTGAAGTTTTATATATACAGTGAGTGAGTGTCCCCCCTACACTCAGCCTCAGTTTAGTCCACTGGCGGAAAGGTCAAGGAAATTGTGTCCAGCGCCCGGAAGTTTTGTCGCAGTTTCCACCCCAACGCCTGCTGTGCCACCCCAACGCCTGCTGTGCCACCCCCAACGCCTGCTGTGCCACCCCACGCCAGCTAAAGCACCTCCAACGCCTGCTGTGCCACCCCAACGCCTGCTGTGCACCCCAACGCCTGCTGCAAAACCCCCACGCCCGTGCCACCCCAACGCCTGCTGTGCCACCCCAACGCCTGCTGTGCCACCCCCAACGCCTGCAGCCACCCCTAACGCCTGCAGCCACCCCAACGCCTACCCCAAGCACCCCCACGCCAGCTGTGCCACCTCCAACGCCTGCTGTACCACCCCAACGCCTGCAGCACCCCACGCTTGCTGCAAACGCCACCCCAACGCCTACTGTGCCACCCCACGCCAGCCCACCCCCACGCCAGGTTGCCACCCCACGCCAGCTGTGCCACCCCAACGCCTGCTGTCACCCCCAACGCCTGCTGTGCCACCCCAACGCCTGCTGTGCCACCCCCAACGCCTGCTGTGCCACCCCCACGCCAGCTGTGCCACCCCACGCCAGCTGTGCCACCTCCAACGCCTGCTGTACCACCCCCAACGCCTGCTGTGCCACCCCCACGCTTGCTGTGCCACCCCCAACGCCTACTGTGCCACCCCCACGCCTGCTGTGCCACCACGCCTTTTGTTAATTACCTTTTATGGCTCACGAAAATTATTAGTGGCTCATGTGTCTCAGAAGGACAGGTTTTTATTGGCTCACATAGCTCAGCCAATCATTAACTAGCTTGTAATTAACCTTTATGGCTCCCCAATTGTGTTATGGTGTATTTATGGCTCACCTCTTATGTTATGGTGTCTCAGGGTTACCATTCAGGCATTAAATCCCCTTAATCGTTGACCTTTATGGCTCAGCAGACATACGTGGGATTTCAATGGCTCTCACGCTCTTATTACCCTTTATGGCTCATCACCTCCGTCACTGGCTTAATGGCTCGCACGGAACCCCTAAACTACCTTTATATTATATTTTATTGCTCACACTACCTCCCTTATTGGCTCATCTCCCCACAGGTGTGACTCCCAACATACCTGTAATTATAAACCATACCTGTATATCACACCTGAAGATATACCGATATATCAGAATATATTTTGTTCTCTTACAGTATATCGTATATAGGCCAAGAGTGCACCTACCTGTCATCTCCTGTTAATTACTATACCTGTATTTTGTACCTGAACTTTTGCTGTTACCTGTAATTTTCAGTATTTTTTTTTAATTATCTCTCGTATCCGGGCTGTTGTCGTGGTTGTAGTTGTAGTTATGATTATAGTCTTTGTGGTTGTAGTAGTTGTTGTAGAATGAGTTTTAATAGTTGTAGTGATTGTTTAAGTTCATTAGTTATAGTAATTGTTGTAGTTTGGATAGTTGTAGTTGTTGTAGTAGTATTTGATGTAATAGTTGTAGTGGTTGTTTAAGATCATTAGTTATATTACATGTTGTAGTTTGGATAGTAGTAGTAGTTATTGTTGTTGTTATAGTAGTTGTTGTAGCTGGTTGTGTTGTCTATATAAGGACGTGTTGTTGTGGAAGAGATGGGAGATTTATGTTGTGTGGAACATATGAGAGTGTGGCGGAACAGAGTGGTGGTAGGGAGGATGGTGGTAGCTGTGGTGATGGTGGTAGTGGTGATGTTGGTGCTGACTGTGGTGTTGGTGGTAGTGGTGATGTTGGTGCTGACTGTGGTGTTGGTGGAGGAAGCTAAGGTGTTGGAGATTGCTGTGTTGATAGTGGTGGTGATGGAGGCTGTAGTGTTGGAGATTATGGTGACGATTGTGGAGGCTGTGGTGTTGGAGGTAGTTGTGGTGATTGTGGAGGAAGCTAAGGTGTTGGAGATTGCGGTGTTGATAGTGGTGGTGATGGAGGCTGTAGTGTTGGAGATTATGGTAACGATGGTGGAAGCTGTGGTGTTGGAGATTGTGGTGGAGGCTGTGGTGTTGGGGACAGCTGTGGTGATGCCGTATGTGTCACTTTCACTGTTTTCCCGGCAGGTGGCAGGACGTTCCACCCCGGTCATCTGCCTCAGGAGCGGGTGAGGAGGAGGAGAGTGACCTGAGGGAGAGAGGGAGGAAGGAAAGTGGTGAGGGAGGGAAGGGGGGGGGGAGTGGTGAGGGAGGGAGGAAAGTGGCGAGGGGGGTTGGGGAGTGGTGAGGGTGGAAAGAAAGTGGTGAGGGAGGGAGGATATTGAGGGGTAGTGAGGGATGGTGAGGCGTAGTGGTGACCTCGTGTACTATATACAGTAACCTTTTGAGAGAAATTGTTAAATTGACGCGTGTAACATCCCCCTCACCCCTCACCGTCACCCTCACCCGGCCCACCCTGCCTACTGATGCGTGACTACCATGTGAGAGGCTGAACACAACGAACCTAACCTAACCTAACCACCACCTCATCACCCACCCCTCACCCCCACCCCTCTCACCACCCCCACCCCTCTCACCACCTCACCACCCACCACCCTCACCACTTCAGTATGGACAAGCGCTAACGTAAACAGTTCAGCCTCCGGATACACACACAGTCCTAGAGCCACAACACTAAGTCGATCTAGTTAAGGAAAGATTTACAGTGTTATTCTTGTTTGGGTTTACGAGGTGACCAGCGAGTGTGTGTCGGTGAAGCTTCGTGTTTACACCGACGAATACATCAGTTTATTTTCGTTTGTGTATTTGATTTGTTTTTTTACAGTTGAGATGTAAGGAAAGGGAGTCTGTCTGTCTGTCTGTATATCTGTCTGTCTGTATATCTGTCTGTCTGTACATCTGTCTGTCTGTATATTAAGTACCTCACCTTGTTCCAGTGTGACGGGGCAGATGTGGTAATCCAGATCCCGCCAGAGCGAGTACGTGACCAAGATGGCTACTACCGCCTGGACTACTGGCCGCCCCAGGGTAACCCACCGCCCAATTCCACCTTCACCCCCGCCCAGGTGTCTCAGGGGGTGGAGCTCACCAGGGCACTACCGGGCACCAAGTACGACTTCCAGCTGTACTACACCAACGGCTCCATTACCGACTACCCCACCTGGACTGCTTCTATCACCACAGGTACGACTTTTGTGTGGTAGTGTCAACTCTGTTCATTCCTTCCATCTATCCATCCATCCCTCCATCCCCCTTTCTCTCTCTCTCTCACTCTCTCTCCCTCCATCTATCCATCCATCCCTCCATCCCCCTTTCTCTCTCTCTCTCACTCTCTCTCCCTCCATCCCTCCCTTCATCCCTCCCTCCCCTTGAGAACACCACCACCTCCTTCGCTCTAGACACCCTCCATCTCTGAGTCTAACGGACCCTCTATATAACGGACTTTCACCCCTATATAGTCCGTTAAATAGAGGGTTTCACTTAGTTCCCACAGGTGAATGATGTTACCTGTCCTGGGTGTCAACTTTACTGATTAATTGAATTTGTTTTGATGATGAATAATGTGGTGGTTGTTGTTGTTGTTGGTGGTGGTGTGTTATTTAACCACTGAAAATTACCCAAGGGAAGTGAGATGATGATGATGATGATGACGACGATGATGATGATGATGACGACGATGATGATGATGATGACGACAGAGCAGATGGCACCAACAGGAATTCTCTCTCTCTCTCTCTCTCTCTCTCTCTCTCTCTCTCTCTCACAGTCATCTGCCGCCTGTAGTTAAGATGTGCTCGGGGTGTAAGACCATTTAAGGAGGAGAGAGGGAGGGCGTCGTCTGGTGAAAATTGTGCTCACCGTCACGTCTTGGTGAACTGACTTGTGTGGCGTGTTGGCTTGGTGCTGGTGCTGGTGCTTGGTGGTAGTGGTGGTGGTTGTTGAGGGGTGGTGGATAGACAGAAATGGTGAGAATGGACAGAGAGACAATCAGAACAGACAGAGATAATCAGAACGGACAGACAGACAGTGGGAGACGGCGCCACAAGGTGAGGGAAGGTGCGAACAATGGGTGATGGTAATTAATGGTGCACATCTCCAGGTGACGCCAATAACGTGTGTATGTGTGTGTGTGTTCCGCCCACACATACAAAAACGGCACACAAACAAACAAAAATATGACAAAAACAAGAACACACACGACTCAAACTTAGACACAAACAAACAAACATACACAAAAAACGATACACAAACAAACAAATAAAACACACACACACACACACGCACACACACACACACACACACACACACACACTGTATACATATCATCTCTTAAGCCAAAACTTTCAATTTATATTCAGTAGCACCCGAGGCCAGCTGAGGTGGGGGGGGGGTAGGGAAGGTGTCTCACATGGAGGTGTATATATAGGCACCTGGGCCGGGGATTTAACCCACCCAGGTAATTGTTCATTTATTTCTCACCTGTGACGTTAAGTGTTGGTGGTGATGAATATTTCTTTAATTCTCTCTTTCTCTCTCTATTCTCTCACTCCCTCTCTCTATTCTTTTTTCTCTTCCTTTGTTGTTTCTCTATTCTTTATCTATTATTTCTTTCTCTATGTTCCTTCTTTAGTTCTTTATTCTTTCTCTCGGTCTATTTCATCTCTCTCTCTCTCTCTGTCTCTCTTCTATTCTCTCGCTCTCTCTGACTTTTGCTAGAGAGACTGAAGACGAGTATTTATTTATTTATTTTCCTTTTGCGTGTGTGAGGGAGGGGGAGGTTTAAGAGGAGACAAGTCACCTAGTACACCTGTGGCTAGAGTGTACCTGTGTCAGCCTGTGCCTGCGTCAACCTGTACCTTGGTTAGCCCAGGTATTCGAAGTACTGTACCGAGTGGCCTGTCTCTACAAGGCACCATTTCTATCTGACTTACCCATTAGACCTGGGACTTATTTGAACTGGGACCTATTAGAACTGGAACCCCCTTTAAAACTACGACTAATTACGACTCTGGCACCTTTAGAACCGTCGTGGTCACGCTCTAGGACCAGGGTTGTCGTTCTTATCCCCCCCCCCTCCTTACCCAACCCCTCCCCTACCCCCATCCACCACCCTCCTCTGGTCTTCACGGTCGTATTCCTTGCTCTACCACCTCCAAAGTACCATCCGTCATGACGTTGTGCTGTGTCGTGTCGTGTCGTGTCGTGGGTGATTGCTGAAGAATGACTGGACGGATATTTACCACAAACTTGGGCTAAATATTTGTTGACGTCACCCTGTTGCTTGGTAGTGACGTATAGCAGCCCCCTGGTGATCGTTTTGGTAAGTAATTTCGTTCATTAGATGATGGGGGGCCTTTGGATTCCCGTCAGTAATATGATAATGTTGTGACCGATTTATGTGTGTCTGTGTGTCAATCAATTTCACTATTATTTGATTTATTGTCTCATGCACCTCTCTTGTCCCCCCCTTCCCCTCCCTCCTCCTCCACAATACCACCACAATAACCATCCTTTTTTTCTCATCTCTCTCCCCTTACAGTTCCACCACCACCTACCAACCTAACCATCCAAGTACGGTCGGGGAAAAGCGCCTTGGTGAGCTGGGATCCTCCAGTAATCGGCGGGTACTCTGCCTTCAAGCTTAAAGTGATCCCTCTCTCGGAATCCCAAAACAGCAATAGAAATGTTGTTATCTCAGCAGCTCAGTTACCCTTCAACCTCAGAGAACTTAACCCCGGGGCATCCTATGAGCTACAGCTATACACCGTCTACGAGAATAAGGAAAGCGCTGCCTACATCTCCTCTAACTTCACTACACGTAAGTTGGTTAGAGGGTTCATAGCTCGATACTTTCCCTCGTATGGTGTCTTGTTTGTTTATATTATTGTTGTGATGGTGATGTAATGGGGATGTGTATGGTGTATGGACAGTGTCGTAGGTTAGGTACTGTCCTTCACCATTCACTTAACACCCTGGTACTGTCCTTCACCAGTCACTAACACCCCTGGTACTCTCCCTCAACAGTCATTAACACCCTGGTACTCTCCCTCACCAGTCACTTAACACCCTGGTACTCTCTCACCATTCACTTAACACCCTGGTACTCTCCTCACCAGTCACTAACACCCTGGTACTCTCCCTCACCAGTCATTAACACCCTGGTACTTCCTCACCAGTCACTAACACCCTGGTAATTTCCTCACCAGTCACTTAACACCCTGGTACTCTCCTTCAACAGTCACTTAACACCCTGGTACTCTCCCTCACCAGTCACTAACACCCTGGTACTCTCCCTCAACAGGTCCCAATGCTCCAGGTCGCTTCATCGTCTGGTACCGCAATGAAACTACTATGTTGGTACTGTGGCAGCCGCCCTACCCTGCCGGTATATACTCACACTACCGAGTAAGTACTGTTCTGTCTGTCTGTCTGTATATGTCTGTCTCTCTGTCTTGTGCATTGATATATTGGTAACTGTGTGTGTGTGTGTGTGTGTGTGTGTGTGTGTGTGTGGTCAGTCTAAGCCAGTCAGCGGTATTCACAACCACATCAACACGAGGAACCAGCTGTCAGTCACCCCACCAGCTGTCAGTCACCCCACCAGCTGTCAGTCACCCCACCAGCTGTCACCTCACTGTTCCAGCAGTCACCTCACCACCTGTCACCTCACCACTTCAGCTGTCACCTCACCATTCCAGCAGTCACTTCACCACTCCAGCAGTCACTTCACCGTTCCAGCTGTCACCTCACCACACCAGCTGTCACCTCACCACTCCAGCTGTCACTTTACCACCTGTACTCTAGGCTCGTTAAACTCCGTGATGGGTAATTAACGAGAGGTAGATAGATTGATAGATAGATAGATAGATAGATAGATAGATAGATAGATAGATAGATAGATAATTAACTACTTACAATGATGGATAGATAAAGGAAATGTAATTAATGTGTGTGTGTGTGTGTGTGTGTGTGTGTGTGTGTGTGTGTGTGTGTGTGTGTGTGTGTGTGTGTGTGTGTTTTTCTCACCGCCTTGTAGTGCCTTTTCCCAGGCTGGTCACTGACGCCTACTGTGCCACGCCTCCCTGCCTCCGTGTCCAAACCCCTCCACGGACATCCCTCCCGCTATGTCCGTATCGCTGCTGCCGCTACGCCGTGCTAAATGACCCGAGTCGGTCCAACACCTTGAAGTGAAATTGGGTCGTTTATATTCAGTATTATAATGCTCTCTCTCTCTCTCTCTCTCTCTCTCTCTCACACTTCACAGAGGGCGTGGCAACTATTACCATAGACATATATTTGCTCCGTGCAGACATGGCGTGTGTGTGTGTGTCGTGGCGTGGTGTGATGGAGAGGGCGTGGCTGTCTCATTGCCCTAGGATGGTCACTTTGACCTCTTGCAGCGAGTGGAGGTCATGGTAGAGGTAGAGGTAGTGGTTGATGCTCTAGAGCCAGTGATGGTGGTAATTGTTGTTGTAGTTGGTGGTGGTGGTACAGGGATGGTGATAGGGAAAGGAAGGGGACAGGAAAGGGAAGGAGAGGGAAAGGGAAGAGGAGGAAAGGGAAAGAGAGGAGGGAAGGGAAGCGTGTAGGAGGTAGGCGTCTCCTCTTCTCTGACCCTGAACACACCCCCACCTACCTCACCTGCTACATAACTTACCTGTAATTACTCACACTGCTGGTGGCTCTACGTGACGCTGGCACTGATGGATGAAACGAGAAAGAGAGAGAGAGAGAGAGAGAGAGAGAGAGAGGTGCCCTTACCCTAGAGGAGAGAGAGAGGGAGGAGGGGTGCCCTTACCCTCACCCAGGCGTGGGGGAGGCCCCGTCAGGACCCGGAAACAGCCAAACAAGGAGGCAGGAGGAACGTATAACGGCTGCCGTCTTAATTACCTGCTGGTGGAGTGTAGGTGGTGGAGTGTTGGTGATGGTGGAGTGTAGTGTGGTGTTGGTGCTGAGAGAGAGAGAGAGAGAGAGAGAGAGAGAGAGAGAGAGAGAGAGAGAGAGAGAGAGATAACTCGCCTCGCCTCGCCTCCAGCCAGCCAGCCTCTCACTACCTCCTACCCCGGGTGTTGTGTCTCTACTTATCTACCACAGTACTTATTACTTATATATGTATTCTACAGGAAGGAAACAAGACCGTGTAGAGTACTTATGTGTATTACTTATAGTCTGGATGGTGGAGTCGGTATTATGTGGATTAAAAATCATGTTATTTAAGTATTTTTACGTATATACAAGACCTCCAGTTTACCCATAGTTGTACCATACCATATTGTACCGCGTGGTGTACCGACTACGAGTGATTTTTTTTGTACCACACCTCATAACGTACTGTAAGTGGTGTACAGTTAGCGGAGTACAGCTGGATCACTGTACCGGGGGGGTACCGTGAAATCTCCGTGGCGTGTGAGGGGAGTGACACTATGTGGTTTTGGTGACACAGTGAGCGTGATGTGTAATACTGTGTGCTGACTGGTCATGTGGGCCGTAGTCAGTTCTAATAGGCCCGGCCCCCTAGTCCCATTACGCCCCAGTCCTATAAGGCCCTAGTTTTAATAGACTTGACTCGTAGCCTATTAGAGGTAAGGGACTATTACCAGCTGAATAAAATAGCCTTGAATGGGTTAATAGGATTCATTCTTAATAGGCCCCAGAACTAATAGGCCCCAGCACTAATAGTCCCCAGTACTAATAGTCCCCAGACAGACTCAATGGCTAGATTAGGGGCCTGTTGGGACTTGGTGAGGGAGGGGTCCAGGTGACTTGCAGCACGGTGGGTAACAGTGACACACTCTGCTGGTGGTCCTGGTGAAACACCTCAACCTTGGTGAAGACGACCTCAGGTGACGGTGGAGGAGTTGCACACAGCAGCTCTTGACACTGATTCTGGCCCTCTGGACACGCTCTCTACCTGACCAGCCCCCTCCCCTCTCTCTCTCTCTCTCTCTCTATCTGTCTACCTGACCAGAGACCACCTCCTCTCCCTCTCTCTACCTGACCAGCCCTCGCTCTTTCTCTACCTGACCATCCGCTTCACTACCTGTCCATTTCACCTGGTTGGACTCTCGCTATGTTCAGCCGTCCATCATTCCTCTTAAACACACACACACACACACACACACACACACACACACACACACACACACACTTGGAGGTCACACGGCCTTAACGGTGTTGTGGTGGAGGAGGAGAGGCCACAAACACATTACCAAGATACAGGAAAATGCTAATACTACTGTGTGTTAATTTAGTGAGGGACAAGTGGTCAGACTCGTTCCTCCATTCACCAACACCTAGATGGAATGCGTATGCCCGGTCCGTTTTGGGTTCGTGTCCATTCTCGTACCCCAACCAGCATCAATGGACACAGCCACTCATCATCAGCCATTGTCAACACACACACACACACACACACACAAGATATACTCCACCATTTCTCACCTGTCCATTCGTTCTTTCATTACCTTTATTAACATTTGGCGGGATTGTTACACTGGACTGATACACTGCCTATACCACCCCCCTGTGTGTTACTGAAGATATCATAGCTACAGAGTCACTACTACAAAGTCCTCAAACTGGTCCTGTAGAAATAACCTCCCTCCCCCCCCCTTCCTCCCCTCACCTGTGCCATACCCATGAAAATTACCTTACCTATGATGACGTGCCAGTGTGTGTGTGTGTGTGTGTGTGTGTGTGTGTGTGTGTCATTCGTCGTAATGTAATGTTGCTGCGTAAATCATCTACAACAGAGTCGATGTTTCAGTACTTCTGATAGACAGCCCCGGGAGGTAGTATATTCCACAAGGACACCCACTCAACCTTCACACCTTCCCTCTCCCTCCCCCACTCAGCCCCTCTCACCCTCCCTCTTCCCTACCCCCCTCCTCCTCACCTACTCCCCCTCCTCTCCCCTCCCTCACCCCTCCCCCTCACGCAAAAACCTGAGCGAGACTTGTAAAGGTGTGACTCTGTTCGACCAGTACACCTGGGGGCGACGCAGGTGCTGATGACTTCTACCTGTTGGTGTGGCCAGAATGATGACGTTTAGGGTGGTGTAAGTAGAGGGTGTGGGTGGGTGGGTGGAGGAGGAAAGGTGGGATGTGGGTGAGTGTATGGAGGAGGGTGTGGATAGATTAAGGGAGGAAGGGAGAAGTGTTGTGTTGGTGGGTGGAGAGGCGTGGTGTGGGCGGAGCTGACGTCTGGAATGCTGTCAGTAGTGGGTGTAGGGGGGTGGGTGGGGTACTGACTGGCTGTTTTGGTGGTATGTGGACTGTGTGTGTGTGTGTGTGTGTGTGTGTGTGTGTGTGTGTGTGTGTGAGGTAGCATTAATAATGAGGTTACCACACATCAGTCAGAGCGAGTTTTTCTTGGGTCAGTTTCCAGCTTTACCTAACCTAAAACGTGTGCAAATGTATACACGTACATACATACATGCATACATACATACATACAAGCATAGTGGGTGTCTTTGTGTGTATTTGAGCATGTTTGGTTGGGTTGAGTGTGTTTCGAGTGTATTTGGATCTGTTTAAGTATGTTTGGGAGCGTTTCAGTGTATTTGAGTGTGTTTAAGTATGTTTGGGTGTATTTGAGTGTTTCAGTATGTTTGAGAGCGTTTGAGGGTATTTGCGTGCGTTTTGATTGTGTTTGGGGGAATCATGTAGCACCTTTGTCCACGCGCCGCTTCAGTGTTACCTTGGCAGACCGACCAAGATCCTGAGTGTCTGAAATCCGTACGGTAATTGGTCGAGTTTGTTATTTATTTTTTCCGTCCGAACCTGAGAACGTGAAATCATAGCGGATCACCTGAAGATTAGACACACCTGGATATTTCACCTGAAGATTAGACACACCTGGATATTTCACCTGAAGATTAGACACACCTGGATATTTCACCTGAAGATTAGACACACCTGGATATTTCACCTGAAGATTAGACACACCTGGATATTTCACCTGAAGATTAACCAATCTAACATAATTAATCCAGGTAAAATAAGCTGGGAGAGTCTAATCTTCAGGTGAATTAACATATGTAGTTACATTTAATTCTCCTGTGCACAGACAGACAAGCACAGACGGGAAGACAAACAGACAGATAGACAAACACAGACAGACAGAGACATATAGACAGCTTCACGGTGAGCAACTGACCCAAGAGACGCAAGGTTTTTTTACCAACCGGTGACTGAGGCAGTTCAATAACGACTAACACTCAGAATTATTTTTTGTACGTGTCAATAATATAATAATTACGGTTATGAATTTATATATATATATATATATATATATATATATATATATATATATATATATATATATATATATATATTACACACTATACCATAACAGCACTATAGAACCTTTACATCTCATCACTCCCACAACACCATTACAGAACCATACCAGACCGTTATACCACGCCATCACCACACCACACCGTCCCCCCCCTCACCTCCCCTCACCTTGACAAAACTATTTCAAGTCACCGACCAGAAAATCGAACGAGGAAAGTTTCAACAAAATGGAATTATTGAATAAGAAGAATGACTCGGCTTGTGGCCCTGTTGTGGTCTGTTGCCTTCACATAATGGCTCTAATACTCTACTGGGGGGGGGTGGAGGGGTTATTTGGTTAGGTTTAAGTTGATGTGAGTCATACCTTACCTTGTTTTAATTAGTTTTTTTTTGTGTTGGGTTTTAAGGTGTGGGTTGGACTAGGTTGGGTTTGGTTGTTGCGATTTTGGATTTATTTCAGGAGTAAAGTACAGCAATAGTAGTAGTAGTCAGGTAGAGTAGTAGTAGTAGTAAAGTAAAGTCCTTAAGGGGATGAACCTGTTTTTACCTGATCTCTCTTCCTCCTCTTCTCCATGACCAGAGTTGACCTCCTTTGGCACCCACACAGTCGACCTGACCCCAACGTGCTCTCATCAGGTCACCGCTCCTCTGGGTCGAGAGAGAGAGAGAGAGGTTTTGTGAAAGACATCATCACTGTTAATTTAGTGTGTGTGTGTGTGTGTGTGTGTGTGTGTGTGTGTGTGTGTGTGTGTGTGTGTGTGTGTGTGTGTGTGTGTGTATCATTTACCTGAGTGGCCGTCACACAAAAGAATTTCACCAGAGTGTTATCAAGTCACAGAGAGTGAAAGTGACGCCATTGGTGAACTATTATTATTATTGTTGTCCAGTAGGTATAGTTATTATCCCCCCTCCCCTCCCGCTCCTCTCACCTCTCAACCTCCCTCCCTCTCACCTCTCAACCCTCCCCTCACCTCTCAACCCCTCCCTCACCTCTCAACCTCCCTCACCTCTCCCCTCCTCTCACCTCAACCCACTCCTTCTCACCTCTCAACCCCCTCCCCCAACACCTATCATCATCATAATGTGTATGTATGTATGTATGTATGTATGTATGTATGTATGTATGTATGTATGTACGTTGTTCACTAGCCACAGGTGTTAAGGTCTTCGTACAGTGGCTAGTGATAAAGTCAGCTATTGAGAAACGACCACAAAACACCTCCTATTATATAACATTCAACCTGGAGTGATTTTGTTTATTTTTATATATTTTTTTTATCATTTTTTTTTCTTCCGTTTAATAAGTTCAAGTCCTAGTTGTGAGGCAGCAGAAGGGGGGAACTTTCAACTCCTGCTGGTGGGGCTGAAGGTGGTGTTGTGTGGAAGGTAGAAAGTTATTTTAATTATCTTCGCCCTCCCCTCTCTTTAACTTTCACGCCCTCGATAATAAGAGGTATTCGGTAATGTCGTTTTATTTCACTCGTTATTCTATTTGTTGCTTCACTCGTTGGTCTACTCGTCACTTCACTCGTTGGTCTACTCGTCATTCTATTCGTTACTTCACTCGTCACTCCTCGTAGGGTTGACTGATGTAAGGTTTAATGACGATGGTGGGGTGACCCGAGGCCTTTCCCATGTACTCATTGTAATGTTTGTGTTTGTGTATGTCTATGTTTGTTTGTGTTTGTTTATGTCTATGTTTGTTTGTGTATGTTTTTGTTTGTTTAGTTTGTGTTTGTTTGTTTGTTTGTTTATATTTGTGTTTGTTTGTTTGTTTATTGATGATATGATTGAATGTGACACAACTCTGGGGGTGTGTGTGTGTTAAAGCTGTGATATTATGTATTGTGTTGTGATTGTGTTAAAACTATGTTATGTTTGTGTTATGTTAAGGCTATGTTATGTTGTGTTGTGTTATGGCTATGTTAAGGCTATGTTGTGTTGTGTTGTGTTATGGCTATGTTAAGGCTATGTTATGTTTGTGTTATGTGTGTGTTATGTTATGTTAAGGCTATGTTATGTTCTGTGTTATGTTATGTTATGTTAAGGCTATGTTATGTTGTGTTGTGTTATGGCTATGTTAAGGCTATGTTATGTTTGTGTTATGTTATGTTATGTTAAGGCTATGTTGTGTTATGTTGTGTTGTGTTATGGCTATGTTAAGGCTATGTTATGTTTGTGTTATGTGTGTGTTATGTTATGTTATGTTAAGGCTATGTTGTGTTGTGTTATGGCTATGTTAAGGCTATGTTATGTTTGTGTTATGTGTGTGTTATGTTATGTTAAGGCTATGTTGTGTTGTGTTATGGCTATGTTAAGGCTATGTTATGTTTGTGTTATGTGTGTGTTATGTTATGTTATGTTAAGGCTATGTTGTGTTGTGTTATGGCTATGTTAAGGCTATGTTATGTTTGTGTTATGTGTGTGTTATGTTATGTTAAGGCTATGTTGTGTTGTGTTATGGCTATGTTAAGGCTATGTTATGTGTGTGTTATGTTATGTTAAGGCTATGTTATGTTCTGTGTTAAAGCTATATTATGTATTGCTGTGTTGTGTAATGTTATATATATACCACGTACTGATGTCCCAATGTTGTTTCAGGTGAGCATTGAGCCGAGCGACGCGACCAACAGTGTCCAGCAGGTATTGAAGGAACAGGAGCCTCCAGGACCCGCCCAAGCTGCCTTCCTTGACCTTGTCCCAGGTAACATGGCCCCCTCCCCCCCTCCTCCTTATACCTGATCTCACCCTTATATTTACACCCAACCTCATCCTCCAATCAGAGTAATAACTTAAAACTATGGGATCTTTAAACTATTCATCCTGTTATCATGTGTTATCGTATGTATATTTTATCAATAACTTGTAGCTAATCTCTTTATGTTATCACGTATCGATAAGTTATAGTAGAGATCCCTTGACAAGTACC
This sequence comes from Homarus americanus, assembly GCF_018991925.1. Taxonomy (NCBI): domain Eukaryota; kingdom Metazoa; phylum Arthropoda; class Malacostraca; order Decapoda; family Nephropidae; genus Homarus; species Homarus americanus. The sequence continues at coordinate 247,798 of NW_024735145.1, forward strand.
TCCTGTAGAGTCCCCAATGTGTATCTTTTAATAATAACTGGAATACCTTTTAAAGTGGTCCCCTTTGTTTACCTGTGGGTGAGCAGGTCGCGCCTACAACATCACGGTAGAGACGGTAAGCCAGGATGAGATCTCGGTGCCCACGACCGCCCAGTACCGCACCATCCCTCTCCCCCCACGCAACATCACCTTCGACGCTAGGACTCTCACCTCCCACTCCTTGACCGTCCGCTGGGAGGCTCCTAAGGGCAAAGGGTAAGTCCTAGCACTGTTTGTAGGGTCGGGATAAGTCCTCGCAGGTTTAGCAGGCAGGAGGATCGCCCTAGGAAGTCCTGGGACTTTTGTAAACTTTTATCCGACGGGGGTTTTGTTCGTCCACCCCGCCCCGCCGTCGGTATGGGTCTCCGGGCATGGCGGCTCACGGGCAGGTATGTGACGTAACGCTCGGGGGCATGTGAGTGACGTCATCCGGCCCAACACCCACACACCTCCAAAGTTTACCCACACACATTCTCAGGTTTACCCACACACCCTCAACTCTACCCACACCCCCCCCCCAAGTCTGCCCTTACCCTTTCTTACCCTCCCCCCTCCACCTGCCCTTGGAAGTCACCTGTGATATACCTTGTGACTCATGAATATATACAAGTTATATCCGGGTTGCTTATTCGGTCACAGATTACGGGTTACGTAATGGGTCAGCTTCTCCATTAATATCCCGGCCAATTAGTCATTATCTCTCTCTCTCTCTCTCTCTCTCTCTCTCTCTCTCTCTCTGTGGTCTGGGTAGTGCTGTGTGAAGTAATTCGTTCCTCGTAATAAGTCAATTATTTTTTTCGTAATAGTTGAGATATTTGTTGAGTTTTTCTATTTGATTTATTTTTTTTATTATTGTTTTTAGTCTAAATTTGTAGTTATTACGTTATATAATTTGTTTGTGTGTATATTTATTAGTGTAGTTTATTTGTGTATATGTCGTGTACGTTATAAACACGGTGGTGATGACGTCATGGGTGGGGTGATGACGTTATGGGTAAGGTGATGACATTCATGGGTGAAATCTGGACCGAGCGTGACCCTGCAGTGCCTGTCTCCATTGCGTCCATCCTGCTACTTACGCTCACATTTACGCATTGTATCCGTGTATTAAGAGCAACATAAGAGCATAAGAATGGAAGAAACTGCAGCGGGCCTATTGGCCCATACTGGGCGGTCCCGTTTACACCCAACCCCTATTGCTCATATAAGCATCCAACCTATGTTTGAGGCTATTCAGCGTATTCGAGTTAATGATGATATTTGGTAACTTGTTCCATTCATCCACCACTCTGTTTCCAAACCAGTGTTTACCTATTTCACGTCCCCATTTTTTTATTTACGCATAATATATATCCAAATATTGTTTCTCCTTGTATTATTTACGCATGAGGTTGATTTAAACTAGTTCCGTCGTGTGTCCTGAGTTACGAGGCTGTGTCAATGCGGGAATCTCCATGAATCCGGATTGGCTATCAAGAACGGGTTCGCCAGGCGGCCACAGTCCACACTCACGCAGAGACTTCAACACGACAGTAGCTACCATGCCTTTGCCCTCCTCACCACCACCTCTATTGTTCCCTGTCACGTCTGTTACCCATGAATTAACCCCTACACATACCGAACCTTGAACCCATGAACCTGTTAATTTATAGTTTCGTCTCCCCGACATCAGATAAAGCCCGGGTTCGTTACTTAGAAGTGTGAACCCAGTATTTTGTAAGGGGTTCAGGGTGTGTGGTGGGAGGGTTCAGTCGTGTGTGTGTGTGTGTGTGTGTGACAGTAAGGGCGTGACATGACACTGTACACGGTTTCTGGCCCTCTGGCGTCCCCTACAGGCACTGCTGGTCACCTTTGTCGCAACTGTTGTCTCACCCGCTTTACTTGGGTGGCTGGACGGGTCGGTGCTCCTGTTGGCAACATTGTGGGCGTCCGTGGGCGTTCTAGGAGGAGTTAGGGATGCTGTAGGTGTTGTGGGTTATAAGGGATCGTGGGTCTGGTCTGGTCGTTCACTAATGCTTCCTCCTTCCCTTCACTGGCCGAGTTTGGGGTGAGGTAGAAGTGAGAGGCAAGGTGAGGCGTGAGGGGCCGAGGAGGGTGACGAATGTGAATGGAGGAAACCAGGGTAGGAAATGCCACTCTGTGTGTGTGTGTGTGTGTGTGTGTG